>NC_033627.1:3598050-3600836 GCF_001540865.1 Ananas comosus | reverse complement strand
TGCGTGGTAGGGGTAGGGCCATTTTTGCAAATTAAATTTTGACAAGGCTATTTTTAAAATAAAAATTTGCCAGGGATCTAAATGCAAAAAAAGACCTATTTGCTCATTTAAAGAGTACTCATTCAATCTCTATGATCTAGTGAAAGAGAATACTTTTTATTTAAAATTTGAAGAATAGTGAACGTTCCTTACAAAAAAATCTCTTATTGATTCGCCATATTAATTAATCTGTCCGATGCCTTCTATTACGTGCATGAATCAATCAAAACTCTTCGTATCACATACATTAGCACGCAAACAAGCTATAATATATTAATTGGATGGTAGGCAATATAAATATGAGATAAGCATGGCCTAAAGGTTGCGTAAAAGCCTTTCTGAGTTATTTTTGTTTTTGAAACCTAAAATTTTATTTTCGGCCTTCTCTTAAAAACTTTCTTTTTTGATTTTATTATTTATGAATATTATATTAAAATAAACTGTAGCGAAAAGTAGGAGTCAATCATCTACGTACCAAAGCCTAGGGGAGTCACCACACTAACAAAATAAACAAGGAATTAATAATTAACAAACAAGGAAAAATAGTATCATATTCACTTCTAAAAATAAACACTAACAAAATGTCTTACTGGAGAAGGAAAAACCAAACAAGGAATTAATAAAGCACTTCACAAAGATTCAGCACCACACGCAATAAGCAACCAAAAAGGAAAAAAAAAAAAGAAAAAAAAAGGTCAAGTAAGTGGAATTCCCAAAGAAGCAATAATTTTATCTTTTCCCTTCCTGACTAAAATTACATAAAGGGTAAATTGCATGTCCGGTCCTTAAAACTATGAGGCGGGTAATATTTTGGTTCTTAAACCTTAATTTATTATAATTTTTAATTCGAACTTTAGAATTATTACAATCAAGTTTCTATAACCTAATTTAACTGACTAAATATTGACGTATGGTTGATTTAAAAGTGATGCAGCATCTTAATTATCATTGCATCATTAATTACAATACTCTCACATTGAACTTATATTAATAATTTGTCAATATTTAGCCAACAAAAATAGGTTATAAGCTACTGAACAATTTATTTAATTTATGTGAATTCACTCGAGTAAATACATTTCAAAATTTTAAACTTTTGTGACAATATAGTAAAGCAGGATTGAAATTTATCCTTATAGAGAGGCACATTAATGATGATGCATATATATTAAAGCACAAGTGGATTTTCTTTTTCTTTTCTTTTCTTTTCTTTTTTTTTTTTTTTACAAATTACCTTTAAACAAAATTGTAAAGCAAGTGGAGAGTCCACCAAATTGCAACGTGTGAAACTTCGCACAAATAGAAACAAAAAGAAATGCACGTGAATTCCCTCAGAATGTTGTTTAGAGTGGTTAAAAATGAAATTAAATTTGTTCTGATCTTTGTGAATTTTGTTAGAAAAACTGGGGTTATTATCAGCTTTATAATTATTATTTATATGATTTAAGGTCCAATTATAACTACAATAGATATATATTGGTGCGGCTTAGATCAATCAAAACGCAAAACGAAAAAATAATATCTCATTTTTTACATATTTATCCTCTTTTTACACCTTTATATATATAACTTACATGCATTTAGTAGTTCATTTAATGAAAAAGATCGATTGAACATAAATTAATATATAGATTCATTGGCTAACATATTCTTATATTTCATGTATAGAATAAATTACAATATTATCCGCTTTGATAAAGCATCGTGATTTCCGGTTATTGACTTGCCGTCCTCACAATATGTCTACGTAAAAAATTCAAGACACGGTTTTCAGAAGAAAAAGTATTATTCGTATGAAAAAAAAAAAATTTTTTGGTTACCTTGCGCTTCAATTCTCCTTGCGAAAAAACGAAAATAGTTTGAAACACAGGCGTGTGTTGCCAACAGATAGTATTGATCTTCAAGTTTTGGCTTCGAACAATATTTGACAAATCAATCCACTACATTTTCTAAAGAAGGTAAATATACTCTTTATGAAACTAAAGGTACTTGCGGAACTAATACATTGAAAAACTCTTTTCTAGCGTGAAAATCAATTCCTCACTTATTTAAGATGCCCTTTATCTCACCAGATGAATCCTATAATAAATATAATAGTAATATAGAAATATAAAATTATAATATATATATATAATATATATATATAGATGCTTTTTAATATATATTATATATATAGCGCTGCTGTGCTCTCAGAGAGCACGGAAGCCTCCCTGCCCTGATCCGTTCGATGATAGAGTTTCGAATCGAATGATTCTGCTTCCGTAAAGGTATCTATCGCAATTAAACGTCTGAAATAATTTTTGGCGATTTTTCATATCATTTACTCTAGCAATCAAAAGGATTCAAATCAATATTTTTACGTTAAATACAAAATCTATAAAAAATGTGTGATATAACACGAAAATTTCGATCAGAAAATAAATCTTTTGAATAGTATAAAGAATTTCTATCAAATTATCTGATTCGAATACTTCAACACCATTAAACTGGAAAACGCAACGATATCAACCATTAAAAATAAGATTTGACATCCTTTCTACACTAGGGAAATATATCTGAAAAATTCTGCAAAAATTTTTGCAGAAAACTTTAATGCGCTAAATCAATCTAACTAGCACGATCGTCGATCGAAATCTCATCGAAAACGGGCTTCACAGGACAACAGGAGACCCCGTGAGGCCCTAGTAGTGCAGCAGCCGCTTTAGATATAAATATAATTAATTATAATATATATAATATTATAATAA
>NC_033627.1:3548997-3598025 GCF_001540865.1 Ananas comosus | reverse complement strand
CACAACGGCACGAGGAGATCATATGCTTGATCTGACTTGCCCATGCTTACAGATCAACGAAGTACAACTAGCCTTCTGCTCGACGACGGAAGAAACCAATGCTCTAAATAAAAATAATTACTTCCATTACTGACCATGGTCAGTTTGATTAAATACTCCGATCGGGTATTGCAAGTTTTCAAAATTTCAAAATCACTTACTTTTACATTTTTAGTTACTCTATTTTTTATGCAAATTATAATGAAGAGGATAATTTTTAGCTTTACTCTCTCTCCTCTCTTCTCTTCTCACAAAGAAAAACAACATCTAATAAACCAACCAAGCTAGCCTAGCAATTGAATTCATGCCAATTCAGCTTGGCCTGAAATAGCCCAAATAGATTACGGGTCCCGAATTTGCAGAACAATAGAGATTACAAAATCAATCAAATCCAAATCTCAAATTGAACGTTAAAACCCGAAGAAAACAACCTCTTTTCCAAATTGACTCTATTATTGACCAGCTTGAACTTGGCAAAACTTGTTTTGAGGTTCAAAAACCTTACGGATCAATTTTAGGGCCAAACTTCACTGATTTAGGTCCATTTTCAAAGCTGAGCATTCATTAGCTAACTAATGAAGCAGCACCTAATTATTTTGTAGATAAATTCAAAATATATCAATTTTTCAAAAAGAAAATATTAATATCATGTCCCTTACATGTCCTTTCAATTAGAGGTGGTGTCTTTCTTGTTTCTTCCTTAAAAAAAGAAAAAATAAAACTTCAAATACTACTCCTGTAGTTTCGCATTTCTCACTTTAAATACTCTGTATTTAAAATATGTTAATTCTATATCATTGTTTATTTTTCTTTATTATTATCTCCTCTATATTAATTTTTTTATAAATCATGAAAAAGTTAAACAAAAGTTATAAAGTGAATATTCATTCAATCTAGGTATGATATCTAAGGTTTTTGATATAAATCTTAACGAAATATTAACTGAGGAGCCGATCAAATCAAGTAGAAAAATTAAACCACTATTGGTACTAAAGTGTATACAGTCTTTAAACATGATTACTAAATGTAAAAATAAAAACCCTACGAGGTGGTATTTGAAGTTTACTGCCAAAAAAAAATACAATATAAGTTTAGATCAACAATTCGGTGTTGAATGCTCTATCAAGTTGATCCTTGTCCACAACTTTCCATAATTTATAGTGATTAATTACTGTAAATTATATAATTATTTAGCTTCGTTTGGGATTGCGGGGAATTTGTCGCTTACGGCGTTGAGAAAGTACGGTTTAAAAAAAATATCTGCTGTTTGTTCTGAATTAAATCGGCCTTCCGCAATATCGATGATCAGTTACAATAAATTCTGCGGTCTATCTACGTATAACGCATAAACATAATTTCTATATGTCTTTTTCCACAACTCCATTTTATCGTATTACGTTAGATAGACATCAATTACGCAAACTAAGCCTATACTTATGTAGATCACTAGGATGCAGATTATATATAATAAAGACATACATTAAATCTGCTATTTCGAGAGGGTCCATCTTACCGATCAACTCAATAAATAACATTCATGTTGATAATAATAATCCAACCTTAATCTAAAATTGAACTTAGATAATAAAAGTTTATTTCAAATTATATGTTTATAATTATCAAAATAAAAATTGATTTATCATCTGGTTAATGACTTTTATAATATATTTTTAGCAATTGGTTTAATTAGATAACAAGTGCTATGAAATGTTGCACTAAGTGCACTGTCTCTAAGGTATAATAATTTTTTTAAATTAATTAAAGATTAGTTTTAGTTATCTTTTCTATCCAATATCCTCTTTCTTCATATAATTTTGTTCTAAATTTAGTCACTGTTAAATATCGTATTCGATGCACAAATTTCCGATTCTAATAATTGTTCGGTGAAAATCATGCTTCCTAACATCATATTGAAATTTTTAATCTTCATATAAAATTATCTTTTGTTTAATACAATGAAAATGCTTTCTTTTATACCTGAAAAAAAAGAACGAATTCCTTTAATCTAGGATTATGTGAATTCTAGCTACTATCCTTTTAGAATGATGGGGGTCTTCAATCTTCTAAAGCTTTCCGTTAGATAACATAATTTCGAATCGATGACTAAACCAGTTAAAATTGATCTAAGTATTTAAAAATGTCTAGAAACTAAATTTTAAACAAATTTAAAAATTCATTTAGTATATCAAAGAATCACAAATCAACAGATTTTTTGAACGGTCAATAGATTGTTTTCCTTATTTTAATATCGATATATAAACAATCCAAACAATTTGATTTTTGATACAAAATTTTTATCCCTAATTAGATAAACGTTTGATAACCCGATCATAAATTAAAAAGTCTAACATCTATTTTCACAGTTATTTCCTTTTCGACTCTTCAATGACTTGATAACGAATTCAAATTTAAAAAATTTATATTCTAGACGTTTATAATACCTAATCAAAAGTTTAAACTGTTCCGATCATCAGATTCGAATCATATCATCTAAAACGGACTTAACACGAACGAAAAGTTTTCGTTTTTCTAAACGAATATATAGTCTGAACCAGTTTCAGTGTTGTATTTGTATACTTATGCCTAATCAGCTAACTTTATAGAGAGAAAAATCAATTTAATCCCAAATGAAAATATTAATAAATGCAATTCTCTATTAGGGCCTTGCAAACCGAGCGACCGGCTCGCTTCGATTCCGTTGTTGCGGTCTCGAATATTCAGCTCGTCTTCGAGTCCGACTCGAAATTATCAATGAAGCGAGCTTGAGTATTACTCGGCCTCGTTGCGAATTATGTCTCGAAAAGACTCGTAAAGCTCGAATATAATAGTAATATATATAGAAATGTATTTAATATATATAGCCTTAATTAATTTTAAGGGCCATTATTGTTGCGCAATAAAATAATACCCAAATAAGCTACGAAACCGTGAATATGAGCCAATTCTAAAATTTATATAACACACTTCTCTCTTTCAGATTTTCACTATTGCACATTACCAAAACCCAAAACAGAGACACTAAAATAGATACACATTTCAAATTTTCAAATTCCTAATTCGCACCCCCCCCCCATCCCATTCTCTCTCTCTCGTCATCTCATTTAATATCTCTCTCATCTCTCAGGCCCTCACCCAAGTCAGGCAGTTCACGCCAATAAGCTCACTATTCTTGTAATTTTTGTATTTTGAACTATTGAGCAATATTGCATCAATATTATAAGTAATGTTCTATAAAAATTAAACCATGATTATATAATTCGAGAATTTCTAATCGCCTCGCTTAAGCTTCGCTTCCTGCTCGACTCAAAAATTAGGCTCCGCTCGGGCTCGCTCGAATTAAAATGAAGCCTAGATTTTAGGCTCGAAATTAATTTCAATGGCCGAATTTGACTAGCATAAGCCCGCTCGAGCTCGTCTCGGTTCCACCTCCAGTCTCTATCACAAGAGAATTCATATTGACTCAATTGCTTGTAAATTAATCTACTAACCCGCCAAAAAATAAAGAATGAAATTATTGTTAGCAATGTTTCTATGCAACTCACTAATGATCCAATTCAAATTATTTTTTGTTTGAAAAGTCACTTCTCCATGTAGCACAAAACCTATTTTATATATTTCGCAAATTTTGTTTTGAATGCACTATAAGTTAAGCACAGCTAACTAGACTCCGGTATTACTAACTTGTCGAAAGCTTTTTGGCCTAAGTCGGTTAACATCGAATCCAAAATATATATATAAAGCATATTCAATAAAATTTATTATAAATCTAAAAGCATCTTATAGCTGTATGATGGAACGCAAATAATTTTTTTCTCTTTATAAATTATATTAATAGTAGTTGAACTCTTAACAAATTTTGAAGAGTAATGAACTTAATGGCATATTATTATATTTCTCCTATAAAAGTGTTTTATAGAAATAAGAAGCTCGGAAATATTCTTTTATATATATCTTCACACACTAAATAAATATGAGTTTTTTGCTACTTATACAAGTTCAAATCTACTTTTTTTTTTAAATTAAAACAACAAACCTATTCTCTTATAACCTCACCCCATCCCATTCACTCGCATTTATCTCTGTTGAACACACTTCCCTCCACCTCCATTTAACACTCTCGCCCACCACTCCATTGCTTATTACATTATTTCTCGCACAAATATCCACATAGAGGAAAGAGTCTCTGACATTTAGCTATATATATCTCTCTTATAGTAAACTCCATTGTCCTCACACACCAGTATCTTAACGATGACCAAGGCCCCGCCACCACGGGTCAGCGCGCTTATTATACATGAAACGAGAGCTTGAAGGCAGTGCACTCACCATGCCACGTCGTGTCCATTGCCGGACCACATCCGCGAGCCCGTCGCTCTTCCTTCGCGCTCGGCGGTCGTAACAAGTGGTCCCAGGTGATCCTCACGTTGAGTTTATGTACGACGCCGATCGGCTCGCTCGACTGAGCCGAAGTTTAGAGGCGTCGAGTTAGTATTGAGGGCCGAACACCTCGTAGATGAAATGCGGAAAGAGCAGCGCCCACCACTGCGCCCGAAAGCAAAGCCGATATGAGGAGTGGCGTAGATTCGACTTGCGGCACGGCCCGAATCGATGAGGAGGTGGCCGACGCAGCGACAGGAGCACGAAGGTTGAAGTCACGAGGCGAGCGCTGGGAACTTGTAACTGCTGCGAGGAGAACTCGACGCGAACACCGCGGGCGACGCGCCCGATCGCGTAGTTCCAGATGCTCACCAAGCGAGACGAAGGTTTATTGCTGCCTCGTCGGTAAAGCCGACGAACGCCGCGATCTGGCCCAGTTGTCGATCGCCGTCATCGTCCGCCCACATCCCGTATATCGTCGCCACGAACAAGCACGATCAATGTCCACGCTCGACGACAGTTGCCTGCAGGATCGAGTAGTCGTCGTCCCTCGCCGGAGGCTGAAACATCCCGAGCACGACCGCTCTCGTGGCTCCTCCTCCTCTTCCGCAGTCGACTCTCTTCGACGATCGCGATGCTGGTTCAGCGGGGACCGTTCTGAGATTAGAGGAGGAATGACCGAATCGACTGCCTTTCTTCTTGGCTTGGAGTCTCCCTGACCTCTGCTGCTTACCGGGACGACGGCGCAGGGGAGGAAAAGAGCAGGAACGACCAGGACGGCGGCGCCGATTCCTGATACTCGGCGTGCGAGAACGCCGACTCTGTTCTCGACGTACGATGACGACCATGAGTATGGTGGCGAGGGACGATGGACGATTATCGAGAAGCAGTAGAAGGGGTGGTTCCGGCTGCAATGGCGGCCTGCGGCGGTAGGGGAATGATTCGGATTGGTGGGACGAAGAGGATGTAGATGACGGCCGGACCCAGCTAATGAGAGACGGGACTTGGAGTCCTCGCCACCGTGTGAGATGGCGATACAGCCGGAAAGATGGCCGCCGCTGATCCCGACAAGCCCTTTCAGGAGGCCCGAGCAAATCTCACGCCAGCTCTCCGGTGAAGTTCTTCACGCACGTCACCAGCGCCGCCCTGTGTTAGCGACCACGCCTGCAATGCATACAATACATACATACTCAGCTGCAATAATTTTTCTATCCTCATCTCTATATTTCAATTTCTAATTAAAAATCAATCCTATACATATATAATATATATACTTTTGCAAAGTATACACAAAATAGTAAAATAAAAGGAAAAAAAATATTTTAATAAAATCTGCAATAACTTAAATTATTAAGGCGCTTGATACAATTTACCAATTAAAATCATAAAATTTACAATGAAAAATTGGTTAGTCTCTATTTATTTCAAAAAAGAAAAAAACGAAACAACAAGAGGAATAGATCTCTATCTATACTACTTCTTAGCTTCTAACTGCGTAAGTCGAATGAACTGCATCAGAAAAATATCCTATATAAATATATAATGTCAGGCACACTCGAGTTGCCCGATAAGATGTAGAAGCATCATGAGGGCGGACGCTGGCCGGGGCTGGCGGCCGTGAATCTGGCGAGGTAATCATCGAGTAGCCGAAGAGGTTTCATGACGGCGCCGATGGCGAGCACGACCGGGAGAGTCGGCGGCCGTGACCATCGTTGATTGATGCCGACGTTGCACGTCCGACGTTTGGCGCCCCAGCTCTTAAGAAGCTCAGCCGTGTTCAGCCGTCTGCTGGTCGTAAGCGACGCCGCCTTCAGGTCTTGGAGTATAGTCCTCGATTATGTACGGCGTCGCCTCTGTCCCGACGCCGCTCAATATTCAGCATCGATCGCGAACACCATGAACCACCGCCAAGGGCCGCACCACCGCCCCACCGCGAACGGCCCACTCAAAACGCCATCCTCCCTAACCGCATGCTGCCGCTGCTGCTGCCGCCGCGCCTTCTTCTTTCCTTTTGCTTTATTTATACACCATCTTCTCTTTAATTTGCTTAAATTCAAATTCAAATCAAATTCAAATCAAATCAATATTTTTTTATTCTAGATCAGAAGGCGCACACAGCAGCAGCAGCAGCAGCCAGACGCAATGAGGGGAGATGCTGACAACATGTAGTTTTAAGAGTGTGGGAGTAAGAACGAGGAGTTGTATTGTTTGGCAATGAGAATAAGTCTCAAAGTAAAATACAGTGCAAGTGATCGACCTGTCGACTAATGAGAGATCTAGATCAAACGTGCGGATCCGGCGGGAGAGTCCCCCACCTCCCGCTCTCCATTTCTATCGGGGTCGGCGAATCCATGGCGCGTACTTTTTATTTATTTTGTCTTCCCACTTACCGTCTCCATATCGGGCGATCGGCCCGGAAACTCTGATTTTTAGCGGATCGGGCGGATTGAAGAAGAAAAGAGTCTCCCACTCTCTCCGCTCCCTTTACTTGCGATCGGGGCGGATTCGGTGGCGTTATATTTTTTTAGTATTTTTTGTTCTAACACTTACCACCCCATTTCGGGGCGGTATCGTCGGCGGAGCTCCACCAACCCGATCCATTTGCATCCACTAGAGTAGATCGGGCTTCAGCACCCTGGAAATGAGTCATGCGCATACATCCCGTCTATAGTCTGGGACCTTCTAAAGAAGTTATAAATTTATATAGTTAAATTTATCATACATTTCTAACTATAAACATAATTAATATATATTCGCTTACATAATTCAACTTTCGTCACATAAGTGAATACAAATAATCCCTAGCAAATGTTCAACTTTCGTAATTTGTCCCTTACAAATCCTGAACGATTTTCAAATTATCCCTCAAAGCCGTTAGAATCCGTATTAGATAATTAGTAACTCATGTTACATCAACTATAGCTCTATCAGTTTTTGATAATTTTTAGCCCTGTTATTTATTATTAATACTAAGTATCCTTATGGAGTAGAATATTTGTAATAGCTAAAATTAAATAATTAAACGTTCCTACACGTACAAACTTATACAGCATTTGAAAATATATACTGTTTGTAAAAATATTATATGAAAATTATTTATATATTTGCAAATATGTATAAATTAATTCTATAATTTATATTCTCTAGAATAGTGTCAGATAAGAGTAGCGCTATACTTGTTTTACATATTTCGAGATATCTTATAGGTGGAGATTAGTTAGCAGCAAACTTATAATGAAATATATAAATTGTCTCGGTCATAAGCGTGTCCATGTCACTAATTTATTTCCTTCTAAATTTGGAGAGTTAAAAGGATTGTGAAGTGTGAACTATGTTATTGGTTGTGCATTGACTGTTATTTGAGTTTGGCTTTGGTTAAAGGGTTGAAATTTAGGGATGTTGAGAAAGGGTTTTTATTTTTTATTTATCTTAATTTATTTATTGATCTTTTTGTACTTGGAGAACCTGACTGATTAATATGGTGTGAGAACTTATATGAACGTGCTTAATTTTCCTTTCTTTTTTTTTATTTAATTGTAGAGTTGGGAGTTTGGTACACAAAGTTCCCAATTATTCATAAGCTAAGAATGTTTTATTACTCAGCAATTTTTTTAAAAAAAATTGGCTAACCTATCTCGCGAATTATAATCTTGATTATATAATCCCAAGGTATCGGATTAAAGTGATCAAGATTATCATATATCCACTACTTCTAGAAACCATGCATTGCACCTTTTCAAAAACACAAAAGAAAAAAAAAAACTCTAATCCCTGAATGTGTGAATCAAGCTAGTCGAAACTTTCTTACAAATTATTTCTTAGCAAACTCTTATCCGTACATGTGTGAATGAAATTTGTTTGTTTTTTTTTTTTTGAATGTAAAAATGGAAATGAAATTTTGCGTAATGACAGTACTATCTGGTACACCTTGTTAAATTAGTATATATTTAGAAACTTTTACATTTATTTATTGCTTATATATTATTAAAAATTTAAATTTATCCTTTAAATTGTCCAAAAATATATTCTAAAATCTAGGTCTCATTTGTAAATTCTAGAAAATTAGAGATTTTTTTGACACTTTTGAAGTGGCATATGACGATGTTTGTACCTGAATTTGTATTTACGTACTAATCAAAGATTATATTTATATTTTACAAGTTTTATTAACTTTTTTATAATATTAAAAAAAACTTTTAAAAAATTATTGTAAATTCAGATGAGAGAGATGCAATATATACACTATATGTTATATAAATGTTACATGTCTAGCTTTTTACCTAGGACACCTTTTAAAAGGACAAAATTTGAGCCTCAACATAAGAATTTTAATCTTGATAGCTCCTCCCGCAATCCTACGTAAAATACATGTTTGGCGTTTTTTTAATATAATTTTCTTCCGATTGTAGTATATATGTAGCCGGATAAGGAATACTACTAAATAATAGAAAAAAGAATTGCTATTTATTTTCTGTATTGCGTTGGTTAGTCGGATAGGATAGATAGGACCTTATCCCTCCTATACGCCAAACGCTAATTTTTTATCGCAGAAATAGAGTTTCTTCGTTTATTCCACCAGACACCTATTTCCTATATAAAACTTATCTAAAATTATTCTTAATTCCGTGCGGAACAACCTAATTTTCATCCAAAACACTATTTTTCTTATCCCTATCTATATTATCTCCTGTAATAGCTGATTCTTCTCCTTTAGATGCCTAAAATTACTATTTGGTGATTGACTCTATAAAAATTTAAAGACTAAAATTAATAATAAACTGAAGCATCACGGACACTGACACGGGACACCTACAACACGCGTACTCAGCAATTTTCAAAAAATTTAGACAGGATACAACATGGACACTTAACTAAATAAATATATATATCAATAATATATTTTTATTATGTATAAAATATTAATTTGATAAATATATATATATTATATGCGTACGAATAAAATTAGTAAAATTTTATGATAGTTCATTATTTTAAGAAAAGAAATTATTCCACATACCATAATTGTTTATATTTGTCTAAAAGAAATTATATACATTCTTAAAAAATCTAAATTTTCATTCTCTTACATTACATATGTATAAAAAAAGTAAACAAAAATAGATATGATATTTTTAGTTTATACGCTTATGGATCGCCATAAATGAGCGTGCCAAGAAGTGTTCCATTATCAATACGAATCGTTCTAACACGCGACACAGCGCTACGTCCGACATGGATTTGCCGAGTCCGATACGGACACGCGATGGCGCTTGAAAAAGTGTCCGTGATACATAGATAATAAATAATATTAATTCATTTAATAGTATTCAAACTTTTATATTAACATAGTTTAGACGAGGTTTCTTAAAGAGCAGTTGTACATCTTTCAACACCCTTAATGCTTACCTAAGAGTAATTTTAGCTACATTATAAAAAAAAATTAACTTTATTATTATATGTTAAATTGCAATCCAAGTGTATATAATATCAGCAATTTTAATTAGTTCATGGGCTAATCAGTCAATGAGAAACCTACACACACCAATATTAATAGTTTATCAAGTTATTATGGATTTTATTAGTAGAGAAAGTTCTTTTTTTTTTAAAATAAAAAAAAAAAGAAACCTATATCAAAAGATTATTTTATGTGCTAAGCACTATATGCTGTAGAATAGCGTGGAACAAGCAATCGAGCTCTGTTATTAGTTAATACACATGTATGCATTAATTAATGTCTGATCACCTACTGTGTGTCAAATTAATTGTCTACATCACAAGGATTCAAAATGTCAACAAGAGAGCTAATAGAAACTAAAACCATAATAAGGTACTTAAAAAATATAAACATTTTTCTCTCAAAAAAAAAAAAAAATAAAAATAATACATTATGCCCGGAATGAGCGCTGTGAACTTTACACACAAATGTATTTTTATAATTAAACAAATTACAAAAAAAAATTATGTAAATAGTTATTTTTATTTTTATGATTTAAATCTAAAATTTTGTTACTATTCAAATTTTTTTTTTTTAGGGATAGATAGCCGCGACCGTCTCGTTCATTCATTTAGAAATAAACTTAGCATGAAAATGAAATTCAATAATTTTCGAACTTGCGGACCTCATGTCCCAACCACCAAACCCTTCGTCACGTGCTCCTAGAGATGACGATCTCTACTGAAATTTTGAAATATTTTTAGGGAGGGTACGGCATAATAGAGAGCTAGCAAAATGAGGCATTAAATTATTCTTACTCTTTCTGATGAGAGAAATAAATATTTTTTATTATTTTTTTGTATTTTGAAGCGTTTTTTTCGATATATATTAAAAATAAAAAGAATAGTGAGGAAAGGAATTGCTGATGAAATCCTACTGAGTGTGACTAAATGCCAATAATTTGAAATTATTAACAAATATAAAATATAGATTTTTGAATTAAAGTTAAGAGAAAAAACAAAAACAATAGAATATTTACAAGAAAATTTCTGTAATTTAATTTTTTTATTATTAAGAACAACAGGTATATATATATATATGAGCTATTAGTTGTATGCAAAGTGTATATTAGTACATGTACACATATAACACAACCTAAATTTGATGATTTGTGTTTAATTACACTAAGACATTTAATCCAAAGTTTTCATTGTACTTACAATGGGTAGATTTAAGTTTTCCTCAAAACTTTTTATTTTTATATTTAATACTTGGTGTTCAGATGTGACGCCCCGACTTCCTAGGGGTCACCCATCCTAGACTACTCCCGTCCTAGCACGCTTAACTCTCTAAAACCTCTTGGTCTAGCCACCACCCAAAATGCTTAAGCCGGGTTAAGAGTTTAGCCCTATTATATCTATAATATAGACTATCTGGGTCTCACAATCTTTCCCCCTTTAAGCCTTGACGTTCCGGCAGCTCAGACTCACAAGTACCCAGGCGATGTGAGACTCGTCTCGCTAGCCGTCATCCAGACTCTGGCTCAGTCGAGACTATCTCACACTTCCGGTGGTAATTGGCTCCGATATCATTCTGTGACGCCCCGACTTCCCAGGGGGTTATTCATCCTAGGACTACTCCGTCTCTAACACGCTTAACTCTCTTAACCTCTTAGTCTATGCCACTACCCAAAATGCTTAACCGAGTTAAGAGTTAGCCCTATCTATTATATCTTATATATAGGATTATCTGGGTCTCACACCAGATCTAATTAATAAGTACATTTTGAAGGTGCATTTTGATTTTTCTGGCAGTGCCTGAAAATAGGTTCGAGTCCGTGACCTTCTCGAATTAGAATAGTATTAAATTTAAAATGAATTCCAAGTCAAGGGACGACTGGTAATCAACTGAAGAGACTACAACCAGGCTGGGCTTATTATACTTTGACATTTTCAATTATTGAGTGGTTTATAAGGCGAGACATGTAAGCCATTTATTTTGATACGATAAATATTAAATATATAATATTATTTAAATATATCATTGTCTAACAGCTCAATCCTACCGTTCTCCTACTCACGGGGCTGTTTGGTTCCACGTAATGCTTTAGAAGTGCAATATTTGCAGCTATACATACATTTTCGGGTTCGGACCGCGATAGAAATTACCTGCAACTATCAAAAAATTTATTTTTGTTGTATACATTTATTTAAAAATAAATTTGTAAAAATTTTATCACTTGTATGAGTGGCTGGTGGCGATTACCTGCAATGAAAAAAAAAAAAAAAAATAAATTTACAATTTTAAAAATAATTACGATAGTAACTTATCTTTTATTTAAAGTTGCTATAGTTAAAACTACGATCAATTTAACGCATAATTCCAAATAACAACAGTTGAATTTAAATACATACTGTGAGACCCTGATAGTCCTATAATAAAGATATAATAGGCTAAACTCTTTAACCCTACTTAAGCATTTTGGTGTGGCAAGACCAAGAGGTTAAGAGAGTTAAGCGTGCTAGGACGGGAATAGTCCAGGAGGATGATCCCCCTAGGAATTGTGGCGTCACAGATGGTATCAGCCAATTACTGCCGAAGTGTGAGATGAGTCTCGACTGAACCAGGGACTGGATGAAGGGCTAACGAGATAGTCTCACATCGCT
The DNA here is from genome assembly GCF_001540865.1 of Ananas comosus. Classification (NCBI taxonomy): domain Eukaryota; kingdom Viridiplantae; phylum Streptophyta; class Magnoliopsida; order Poales; family Bromeliaceae; genus Ananas; species Ananas comosus. The sequence goes on along the minus strand of NC_033627.1, from coordinate 3,585,509 downwards.
GTAGCTTGTGAGTCCTGAGCCTGCTGACGAAACGTTAGGCTTAAAGGATAATTGTGAAACTGCGAATTAGTCCTATATAATAAATATAATAGGCTACTAACTCTAACCCGGCTTAAGCATTTTGATGTGGTGCAAGGCCAAGAGGTTAAAAGAGTTAAGCGTGGCTAGGACGGGAGTAGTCCTAGGATAGGTGACCCCTGGGAATTTAGGGCGTCACAACATAAAAAGCAGACACCGGATTTGAATTTGTTATATAGTTACAACTAGAGTATTGTAGCTGTAGTTATATGCAAATACATAACCCTTATATATTCTCTTTATATATTTAATTTAATCTACGTCTTGAGCCTAGTTATCAAAAAAAAAAATCAAATCCGACATAAAGAAAAAGATAACTAAAAAAATATATATTAAAACACTATTTTTATAGGATAACTTTTAAAGATTAAACTTCTTTCACAAACAATTGACCACAATTAACTACATAGATAAAAAATTATATTTATAGATAACTTTCCCTTGTTGGAACTACATTATGTAGCCACTTGTCAATATGCAACAAATTTGCATACCAAATATATGTTTGCCTATCCAATTAATTTAATCTTTTATTAATCTGAGTAATACTATTCCCACTGCAAAAATAAAAAGGAAAACTTCAAATCCCCATGTGGTTTTACTCTTTCTCACATTAGTATCTTGGTTTTAAAGTATATCAAATTAATACCCTGTGGTTTTACACTTTTTCACGTTTAGTATTCTGTGGTTTAAAGTGTATCAAGTTAGTACCCCTGTGTTTCGTACTTTCTCACTTTAGTACCTATGTTTTGTACTTCCACTTTAGTACCATGTGGTTTAAACCACAGGATACTAACTTGATATAAAAATAAAATCACACGGTATTAACTTGATACAAAAATAAACACACAGTACTAACTTTGATACACTTTAAACCATAGGATACTAAAGTGAGAAAGTGTGAAACCATATGGTACTAACTTGATATATTTTAAACTATAGTAGAGTACCTAAAATGAAAAAGTTTGAAACCATATGAGAATTTTAAAGTTTTTTCCCAAAATAAAATGGAATGCCTGTATGCATGCTATGCTAGTCCCACTACAAAAATGTAATTGGGTTCTATGTAGATTCTAGTTACTGTCCTACCTGATTAGTTATTATCTCATTAATTAGACAAAGACAAAGCACTCTATTCTGTCAAGTCGTTTTTAATGAATTAAGACTCGAACCGACAATATAAATTATTTGCTGTTTAATAGTGTAAAATAATTTAAATTTATTAAATTTTTATAAAATTTTTTTCACTGTCTGATCATGACCATACCCCGATTTTGTATTGAGAAGTTCTAACCTCTATTGCATAACTTTATTCATTTTTACATTATTTATAAATTTTTTGATAACTAGATAATGACTTTTAAAAATCATGAAATTTAATTTTGAGACACTTTATATGTTTTAGATCATGTTTGACTATACTAACCGCCCACTGATTCGGACTCTTAATCATCGAAAATGACTTGACAGACAAAAAGAAGTTGTCCTATTAATAACATAGTAATAATTGGGCTCACTCTCACTCTCTCCTCTTTAAAGAGATATTATTATTATTATATTATTATTATTATTTATATACATAAAGAGAGAAGTTGGCTTCAATTGATAGTAAATGAATTTTTGATCTGTTTTCGATGATAGAGATTCCAAATCACGTCTGTTTAGAAACAAATTTATACTTTTTTTGATATCATTGAACTAAATATCAACGGATCAGAAAATTTATAATTTTAACCGATCAATACATAATATTTGCTCGGGTTTTTTTTGCAAATAGCCGCCATGATTAATTTTTATTTTAAAAATAGCATCTATCAAAATTAAAATTGCAAAACGCCCTGTCCCCTGCACGCAGGCGCCACGTCAGCCCACGCGGGCAGGGCTGGGGCCAGGACATTAATGAATACGGTGAATCATTCACCGTATCTAAACACGGTGAACTGGTTCACCGTGTTTAATACGTATTTTTTGTATATTGAAAAGTTGGAATAAAGAGTAGGGATATCAAAAAGTATGGATATCCGAAATATTATCTGAATCCAACCCGAATAAATTAATATATATATATAATATATATATATATATATTATCACGTAATTTATTTTTGTTTATTTATACAATATATAAAATATTTAATAATTTTATTCTTTAGATCTTCATCCAACGGTATAGATTTTAAATCCGCTGGATTGGATAAGATTAAGGAATAAAAATTATTAAATATTTTATTATTGTATAAATAAATAAATAAAAATAAATTTTATATATATAATATATATATATAATATATATATAATATAATAATTATTCGATTTGAATTCAAATAATATTTCGGATATCCATATCTATGACATCCCTGTTTCTTATTCCTCTTTTCAATATATATGAAAAATACGTACTAAACACGGTAAATCATTCACCGTGTTGAACACGGTGAATGGTTCACCGTGTTCAACTTAACACACAAGCTCGGCCCTGTCGCGTGGCGCTGACGTGGCGCCTGCGTGGCAGGCTCAGGGCCATTTTTGCAAATTAAATTTTGACATGACTATTTTTAAAATAAAAATTTGCCAGGATCTAAATGCAAAAAAAGACCTATTTGCTCATTTAAAGAGTACTCATCAATCTCTATGATCTAGTGAAAAGAATACTTTTTATTTAAAATTTGAAGAATAGAACGTTCCTTACAAAAAATCTCTATTGATTCGCCATATTAATTAATCTGTCCGATGCCTTCTATTACGTGCATGAATCAATCAAAACTCTTCGTATCACATACATTAGCACGCAAACAAGCTATAATATATTAATTGGATGTTAGGCAATATAAATATGAGATAAGCATGGCCTAAAGTTGCGTAAAGCCTTTCTGAGTTATTTGTTTTTGAAACCTAAAATTTATTTTCGCCTTCTCTTAAAAACTTTCTTTTTATTTTTATTATTTATGAATATTATTAAAATAAACTGTAGCAAAAGTAGGAGTCAATCATCTACGTGTACCAAAGCCTAGGGAGTCACCACACTAACAAAATAAACAAGAATTAATAATTAACAAACAAGGAAAAATAGTATCATATTCACTTCTAAAAATAACTAACAAAAATGTCTTACTGGAGAAGGAAAACCAAACAAGAATTAATAAAGCACTTCACAAAGATTCAGCACCACACCAATAAGCAACCAAAAAAGGAAAAAAAAAAAAGAAAAAAAAAGTCAGTAAGTGATTCCCAAAGAAGCAATAATTTATCTTTTCCTTCCTGACTAAAATTACATAAAGGGTAAATTGCATGTCCGGTCCTTAAAACTATGAGGCGGGTAATTTTTTGGTTCTAAACCTTAATTTATTATAATTTTTAATTCGAACTTTAGAATTATTACAATCAAGTTTCTATAACCTAATTTAACTGACTAAATATTGACGTATGGTTGATTTAAAAGTGATGCAGCATCTTAATTATCATTGCATCATTAATACAATACTCTCACATTGAACTTATATTAAATAATTTGTCAATATTTAGCCAACAAAAATAGGTTATAAGCTACTGAACCAATTTATTTAATTTTATGTGAATCCTCGAGTAAATACATTTCAAAATTTTAAACTTTTGTGACAATATAGTAAAGCAGGATTGAAATTTATTCCTTATAGAGAGGCCACATTAATGATGATGCATATATATTAAAGCACAAGTGGATTCTTTTTCTTTTCTTTTCTTCTTTTTTTTTTTTTTTTTTTTACAAATTAACTCTTTTTAACAGAATGTAAAGCAAGTGTTAGAGTCCACTCAATTTGCACGTGTGAAACTTCGATCATATAAACGAAAAAGTAAATCACGTGAATTTCCCTCAGGAATTTGGTTAGAGTGGTCTCAAAATGTATATTAATTTGTTTCTGATGCTTGATTTTTGTAGAAAAATACTGGGTTTATTATCAGCTTATAATTTATTTATTTTATGATTAAGGTCCAATTTATTACTACAATAATATAATGGGGCTTAGACAAGTCAAAACGCAAACGAAAAAAATATGATTCTCGATTTTTTACATATTTTACCTCTCTTTTTATCACCTTATAATTATTAATTTACATGCATTTAGTATGTTCATTAATGAAAGAAGGATCGATGAAACATAATTTAGATATAGTAGATTCATTTGGCTACATTTCTTTATAATCTTTCATGTATAATAATAATTACAATATATCGCTGATAAAGCACGCCGTCTCTCAACATTTATGTCTACGTAAAAAGTTTCAAGAACGGTTTTCAGAAGAAAAGTATTATTCGTTGAAAAAAAAAAAAACTTTTGGTTACCGCTGCTTAATTCTCTTGGCGAAAAACGAAATAGTTTTGAAGCACGTGCGTGTTTGTTTGCAACAGATAGATTGATCTTCAGTTTGCTTCGAAACAATATTTGAAAAATCAAAGCTAGCATTTTTCTAAAGAAGGTAAATATACTTCTTAGGAAACTAAAGTACTTGCGTGAAAGCTAAACATTTGAAAAAACTCTTTTCTAGCTTGAAAATCAATTTCTTCGACAGTTTTTAGATTCCCTTATCTCACTCAATGAATCTATAATATATATATATTATATATATATATATTATATTATATATATATATATATATATATATATATATATATATATATATATATATATATATAGCAGTGGCTGCTGTGGCTACGAGGAGCACGGAGGCTCCGTGCTCCTGAGCGTTTTCTGTGATCGGAGTTTTCGAATCGATGATCGCTCCGTTTAAATTTGATCTACCGCATTTAAAGTTTCTAGAAAATAATTTTGCGATTTTTCGATATCATTTACCTAGCAATCAAAAGGATTCAAAATCAATAATTTTTAACGGTTGAAAATAAAAATTCTATAAAAAGTGTGATATAGCACTAAAATTTTCGATCAAAAATAAAATCTTGTTGTAGATAGTATAAAGAATTTTCTATCAAATTTTATCTGATTTGAATACTTCTACACCATTAAACTTGAAAACGGCAAGATATCAACCATTAAAAATTATAGATTTTGAATCCTTTCTATCACTAGGTAAATGATATCGAAAAATCGGCAAAAATTATTTCTAGAAACTTTAAATGCGCTAAGATCAAGTCTAACGGAGCGATCGTCGATTTCGAAAATTCGCATCATCGAAAAACGCTCAGAGCACGAGGCCTCCGGTGCTCCTGAGAGCGCAACAGCCTCCTTTATATATAATTTATATATATAATATATAGTATATATATAATATATACACACACATCCTTGGTTGCTGTTATTGCCACCTAACATGAACTGGATCAAGGTTTAATTAATCCAAAACTTTTACATCAACTAATCTAAGTCAAAACTAAAATGGTAACTTTGAAAAGGGAATTAAGAAATGGGCTACACATTGGATTGGTTTGATGTCGCAATCCAAGTCCCAAAGCTTTTCCCAGAATTGGTGGCATTGGTGAGATTCTTCTTACAAATTAAACCATTTGATTGTTAAAACCTTCTAGATTGATGATATGTAGATGTCTACGTAGAGCGTCACAGTGACTATGACATGCAAAAGATGCGTGTTTCCAAAGCGATCATCACAAAGAATAACACAAAGAGGAAAAAAAATATATATGTATCTTTGACTTTATGTAATGTTGATAAGGATCATCAAACATAATAATTAATGTTCACTACTATGTACTATGGTTTTTTTATGGTCTTGCTAAATAGTGATCTAATTAAAGCTCCATCATCATTAATTATATATAATCCAACAAAAACATCTACATGTTCATTTACTTGGCTCATGGAGGTTTCTTAGATTAAAACTAATCTAAGAAACCTCCATGAGCCAAGTAAATGAACATGTAGTTACTGTACCTTTTTTTAAGTTTAGTTATTTGGGTGAAGTTTTTTCAGGTTGTAATTTAACATGCAATGAATCTGCAAGTACTGGCAAACTTAAAGTTATGTTTAGTTTATTATTACAGATGAAGGCCTAATTTAATTGCAGATTTAGTTGCATCCAATTTGTGTACGGGTAAATATGCAGTAGTTAAAGAAAATAATTTTACATCAAAAATAATCTTAACTGTGTGTCTGCTTTTAAAATAAAGAAAAAGAGCCTCCCCCCATAAATACCTTTTTTTTTTTACTTTTTGGTTCTAATTTTCGAAAATCTATATGTTACCTTATCAAAATTTCAAGCTAATACATTTAATCTATCACCATCAGAATTTTGTCACTATTTCATCCTTTTTTATAATTTGTACTAAAAAATATCTTAAAAATTGATAGAAATATATTGAAAATTTATTTTTTCTTATAAAACAAGTAAAGACAATTCGGTCATTTCGCCCTCTTCATTAACACCGTAATTCTCTGAAAACATTTCTAAAATGTTAAGAAAAAATATATAAAATTTCAAAAATCACGAAAAAAATTAAAAAAATAGGGGGCAAAAATTTTATGGGCACCGGCCCCAAATTAGTTAGTTTGGGGCCCGTCTCCGATGGGCGCTGCATGGCACAGGCGCCACGCGGCGCCCATCCACCACTGCTCTCCCAATATGGGGAGAGCATTGGAACTTCTAGGTGCACCTGGTGCATCTATACCAGGTGCACCATAAAATTAATTTTTAATTGTTAGTTTTTTAAATTACAATTTTATGTAATAATTTATTTATTTATTTATTTAGGAGTTATCATGTAGAGATTAAAATTTTAAATTATATTTGGTTCCGAAAAAAAATTAGGAATAATAAAAATTATCCACGCTATTCCACGAAACCAAAAATAAATTTATTTTAAAATTTTAATTTTCTAAATCAATAATCATGAATTACAGACCATATATATAAATCTTAAATCATAACATATATACTACCATATTAAGTTACAATTTTAAAAAAATTAAACAAATTACAATTATGGTGCACCTGGTATACATGCACCAGGTGCGCCCAGAAATTCCACTGCTCTCCCCATATTGGGAGAGCAGTGGCGGATGGGCGCCGCGTGGCGCCTGTGCCATGCGGCGCCCATCGGGGACCGGCCCCAAACTAACTAATTTGAGGCCGGTGCCCATAGAATTTTTGTCCAAAAACAGGTACTAAAAGAGAAAAACTTGCTGTTTTTTAGCCTCAGGAAAAAAAAAAAAAAAAAAAACAAAAACAAAAACAAAATATAAACTTTGTTTTTTAAGGTAATTTCGTCATCCTACGTATAAAATAACAAAATCTACAATTCCAGTTCCAATTACAACCCCTCTTTCCTATCCTCTTATTTTATGATTACATATATCATTCTCATCTACACAAGGATTGTTGTATCTCTTAAGTTCTTATTAGTCAACAATGTATTCTTCTGTCCAGTATGTAAGCATGCGTAGCAGCTAAGACTTTTCTGGGCCGTGGACTCGATCTGTTGAACGCGAATCCTTACTTTGACAATGTTGAAAAGCTTACTCATCTTTTGAATGGTGATCATATTATTATATAATTTACGCTCCCTGTTGGGATCTTTGTGGGCCTACACAATAATTACTTTAAACCAACGTGCAACGTAGCGTTCCCTTGTTGAATCATTCATTCGTTTCTTGCAGAAACTATTCGCATAAATCGATGAACAAATTAAAGAGCTGTTGATTCTATAGATATTGTTGACTAGAAAAGAGTCAGTAACAGGAACTGATTTTCATACTCATACAGGTAATCACACCCCACATCTATGATTATCTGTATTTTTTTTCAGTAAATACAAGATGATGCGCCGAATAATATGTTCGTACATCCAAACAAATGTTAGGATTTATAAATTGTTATATTCAATCTCTCGTTGCTTTTCAACGTTGGGCCCAGGTGTTTGATAAAAATACGATGAAATGAAAGCAAAAGCGAGGAAAAATTTGGAAGGAAATGGAACGAAACAAAAAGGCGACTCCAATTAAGAATCCATCATTCATTATATTGGAAGCATTCTAGTTTTCGCTGTGGTTTTCATAATAATGTAGTAAAAAGAAAATATTGATGTATTTGCCAAAATTGATTTAACAATCCAAAAACAAGAAAAAAACACCTAAAGAGATTTATCAGAATAGAATGCAACAGTGATAAATTAGGCACATAGCTCTTTTTACAGAACATCATTATCCTACACAAGCACATGGTATGTGTGAACAGGTGGAATGTCACACAAGTTCCAGATGAATCGAGAAGAAAACAGTGAGTAGGGAAAAGTTATTAAAAGAAGGGAGAAAAGAGTCAGTGAGGTTAAAGTGAGGATTATAAAACTAGCAAAAGTTAGAGATGAAAGAAAGGGAAAAGAATAAAGAGTTGGCCAATACACAGCAGAGTACTAAAGATAAGTTGTATCCTACCTGATCATTGATCATTATGTATAAAAATAAAAGAAGCTATTTCATACACTACAAATGTTTTTACACAAACATCAATGAGCTTAAGTATCTATACATCATCTCGAAGGCATTACGGTAGCTAGCAGTTTGAAAAAGCAGAGTAAACATAGCCTACTATCAGCACAGAAATGTAATAAAATTGATGTAGAACGGCGAAAAATGTGAATGCAATTAATCATTACATACATTGTGGTATAAAGAATTTACATAAGAATGATATAGCAATTGGTGTGAGTAATCGAGTCATTGATGTCCGAATACATCAATAAAGAATGAATAACATAAGTGTGCGTGTGCGTGTGCGTATGTTGCTATCTCTGTGAGATGGCCAGAACAAAAATATGCACAAGGAAAATTACAATTCCAGCGGGCATTATCCCATAAAATGCGGTGTTTGGTGAGGCACTTACATCCAATTGCCCGGCATTTAGATACTGATTCTTTCCAGATGATGTAGTAACATTAACAGACATGGAACCTGAACAGAAAAGAAAAGTGGAGGCAAACTTTACAATCTAAGAATTGACTTTGGAAAAAAAAAAAAAAAAAAAAACCTTCGCCTTTATTGTTTAGAGTAAGTGTTCGTTTTATGATTGTTATACTTACAGTCATAATCCACCCAGCCAACACGCTGATTAGCCAAGTCGTAAACGAAAATTTTGTCCTTTAAAACAAGATCTGCCAGGAAAATGAAAGTCATCAATAAAATCTAAAGTGGTGCAGAATAACTTATGTTGAGTTTAAATATCAAAGCACTCTAAAAGAATAAGCTTTATTAGAAAAAATATGTTGTGAAATAATTATCAATGAACTATAAAATGATACATGATAATGTATATTAAGATTTAAAAGTCAAGGCACTCTAAAAAGAATAAGCTTTATTTGAAAATGTAAGCCTCATCATTGAATAACAATAACAAAGTAAAACAAAAACTGTTGATGGATGAGCAACAGTATATCCTTTCCGACTACAAGCCTACAATCCTTTTTTTAATTAGCTAAATTGTGTATTGATGTTTGTCAACATCAACTTATAAAAGAAAGTCCATTTGAAGTATGTTATTAAAAAAACAATAAATCTACAAATTAAAAATTCTGCAGTAGAATCTTCAAAGTTGTAACTGCAAAATTAACTTCATTTAATAACTTGACCAGTCAAAAAGGCCATTTAATTTGATTACAGGAAATAAGTGTATTGTCTTTATTTTTCTTTCATGTACTATTATTCCGATATTTGCTCAGTAGCCATCTTTTCTGGTATATTCCTTTTCCTTAAAATGACTTCCAAATGGATTCTAATAACTAAAAGCAAAGAAGTGCCACAAATTTAATACTATAGTAAATCATAAGGTATAAAAGTGTGTGAAGCTTTTCCCACAATACAGAGACTAAAACTGAAAAGCTAAAATTTTGATTGACAAGGTAATGGATTCTAATGAGGATCAGAACCAACACATCTCCTTAAGCCAGACCATGCATCAGAAATAAGTGTTAATTTTAGATCTCAAGACAACGGACTAAGACTATCTCATGGGTTGAAAGTCAACTGCCAACTATAGTACTCTAGTCATTTGATTTGAGGTTCCTACAGGTAGAGACTAGTACATAAATGACACACACACGCTCCATATAGTTAATTAGGTATAACTATGAAATCTAAGCAACAAGGTTGAGGCTCTCATCTTGGGATCTTGCAGGCAAAGTATAAACAGTAAATTCATGATGTAAATGATTTAAATGGTTAAAAATTCATATTAGACCTACTAGTCCTAATACTATCATATTGTTCCAGTAACATGTATCTGTCGTGTGGCTACAATGTTTATTTACCAGCATGTTACAAGAAAAGGAGGAGGTTTTAATTTTTAAAAAAAAATCTTCCACATACCTCCTAATATTGTGATTTCTTGGCCCTGGTTCTTTTGCCAGCCAATGCACCATATAATAGAATTATCCTGCAAACAGAAATGTGTATGGATATTAAAGAAAAGGTAAACAAAGTTCGAAAGAAAGGACGAGCCTGAAAGTACAGACTCATCCTGTTAGTGGTAAAAAGCGGATAATCAGATTGTAGAGTGAAGAAACATGTGCAGCAACTTACGACAGAACCCTGCTGCAAAAGATAGTCCTCCGGCTTTAATAACAAGGTTGCTCCCCCCATAAAATTCAATGAAACAGTTGGAAATGATGAATCAACACTGACACAGAAGCAGGGATTATATAGAATAATAAGCTACTGAACATCTTTACAGAATATGAGATTATGAATTACTATTGTTAAAAGAATAAAAACCTGTTGGATGTAAGAAAACATTGGTTCCCTTTTACAATAAAGGAATGTACTGACGATGAGAGAGAAGATGTTATCTGCACAGAGTGAAAAGCCTTCACTGTAAGCAAAATTATCATTATACAATGATCAAGAGGATAAAGCTTTTGAGCACATTTTTTATGTTCAATTCACACCAAATTTAAATGTTACTTGAAGACGTGGACAGGGTTAACTTAGATGGCTCATATTTCTTCTAAATATGATTTAGCTGATGAGATTTGATACATTCTGATAACATAGAACTTTCAAGCAACCCACACATCTTAGATGTTCCAGTTAAAATTTTGACTTTTTGGAATATTTGACAAAGTGGTGGGTAGAAATAGCAAAATGAACATTCAAAAATTAAGGAATATAGTGGGGAGTGACATTTATTAGATTAACAAGGTTAAAATGTTCAATAGCGTACAATTGTAGTTTCTCCATCTTTTGTGTTTACTTTCTAGTTTCTACTTTTCTGGTTATTTTCCTATTAATTATTGACTTACTGGTGCTAGTTGTTCCTCATTATGTCAAATTAATCACATAGAAGGTTGGCACTATATTCGGACAAAAACAAGGCTAAACATTACAGAGTGTTTTCAACTTAAATTGATCGATCTCCTAAGCCACTAGATGGTCCAGGTAGGAGCAGCTGTCTCTGTGAGTTTGCCCACAACTAAAGAAAGAGTAGTTCAAGAGCATACGCAAGTACAATCCTGTAGTTTTCAAATCACTTGGAGAAGTAAAAATATATTATACTTACAGCATTAACAAAAGGATCATATGCTTGATCTGCAAGGTAAGCCAGAGTCGTCCCAGAATCAACAATGGTTCCTTGTGTGTTTGATGTCGCAAACAGTGAGGAATCAATAGACAGTGTTTGACCATTGACAGCAATACTCTCAAGATTCAAGTTGTAATGAGGCCTATAAAGGTAATAAAGAGAGCGCCATTACTAAAGCATCTTTTTGTCAGATGCTGTAAGACAATCATGTTTATCTCCAGATGACAAGGAAAGAACTTCTTAACTAAAAGTATCTAATACCAACTATTTCATGAATTTGAGATTATTAAGTGTGTGCTTAAAATTATGCAACCTCAACCAATTAAGTTCACATTTTTATAATAGTCACCAATGTGTTTTTAGACAAGAAGAGAAGAGAAAGAATGCAGAAATAAAAGTTCTCACACTTTGCAGTCACATTGAGATATTGCAATGCAGTTGTAAATAGCTATGAATATTGTATGCACACTCAACAAGTTCACATCCAGCTTAAAAAGCAGCAATCAAAGGTAGATGATAAAGAGATACAACAAGAAGCTATTTACGAAGAGTATATCAGCCTGATAATATGCTGTTTATGCAAGAACGAAAGTATGAGAAGTAGATGATGCAATGTATTCATTTTCTCTTTTAGGAAGATTTTTGTTACATAGTACATATTTGATTGTCCTATCCCGGAAAAAGCATGTACAAACTAATGGTGAAAGGAGCCCAGGAGAGCAAAGCAAAGTTGAACAAGCAACAGTTGCATCATTCATGAGAAGAAAGACCAAAAGAAGAAAGCGTGCATAGAATAAAATAAGCAAATTACTATAAAACTCTGCTATTTAAAGACCATTCATATAAAGTATGGAATGAGTAAATCCAACATTGAAAAGAGCCACAGGGCCAATCAGACCCTAGAACTCTTACCAAATATCACTTACTGTGATTGTACGAGTGGGGTGTAGACTATTCCCGGTTCTACAATCTCACCGAGAACAAGTATGCCTCCACCATTATCTGAACCTTTTAAGCAATGAGAAAACACCTTAGGAGCCACCCCTAAAGAGTTCAATTGTGAAATGACAGACAAGTCATGCTGTCCAAACCCAAAAATCCCATCAACTGCCCTATCTGGCTTGGTTAGGTCTCCTGACTGTGAGTTGCTACATCTGTTTAAGGAAAAAGCATAACATAACTTATTATCTAGCAAAGATAACAGAAATAAATTGCATCATGATGTTCAATCCTTAAGCAAAAACTATAAATTGCACATGACTGTAGCCAATTGACAAAATATCAATATCCAAATTTTGAGTAATTGGAAGGCACATTAGAATTTCCTTACACATATAACATTCATGCTTGCAGGGGGGACTTATAAAGAAACACTTACACAATATTAGTCAAATGCTTCAAGGACTAAGTGAAACTTAAGAGGAAAGTTCAAATTCATATTGATGTAATATACCACTTCTTACAGCCATGTCAGTAGCAGATACATAATTTTTGCAGCCAAAAACGTTATGCCATGGTTTTAAAAAGCGGTCTACGCACCGCATATGCGGTTCTTAAATGCACCGGGTATCAATATACGATAGTATATGTGGTCGGTCCGCATATTGGGCCTCATATGCAGTCCCCATAATAATATGCGGCCACATATTGGCCGTATAATATTATGCGGCCTCTCNTCCTATATGCTCTGTTTTTTTTTTTTTAAGTGTAGTTAGTGTCCTATTTCTCTGGTAAATTTTGTTCGGCAGTTTTGTGATTCTATTTCACGGTTTGAACTTTATAATATGCTTTACATTTTAGCCAAGTTATAGTGCATTTATACAATCCTAATTATAAGAAGTGTATTACTACAATTGTTTTAAGTTATATTGTTTTATTATTTTAATTGCTAAACGCACATGCACCACATACTGCATCGATCAACTGTCACATACTGCATAATGCTTTTTGACTATTTGGGTCCCAGGATCACATGAAAACAACAACGAGAGCAGTACGTGAACTAATAATTCAGAATATCTTGTTTTGTCGGAACTCTCCTATTAATGGCCTGATATGGACGCCTAGACATTTGTCTCCAATGATTGCATGAATTATTCAGCCTAATCAATTAGAAGAAATCAAAATGACTAACTCTGCAAAATCTGGTTTGAAATTAGTGGTGCCAAAGGCATGCAGCCTTGCAATAGATATAAAAAGAAGCAAAAGTCTTTCTTGTCACTGTCTATAAAACATTAATTGAAATATTGAATAATTGTTAGACTGCATATTTTCTATAATGAAATTATAGTATAATATTTGCCTTTTAAACATAATTGATGCTATATATATATATATATAGGTATGGGTCCTCCAAACCCCCCATGCTACAGGATGGATTTTTTTTTTAAAAAAAAAGAATATAATTTAGTAGAACATCCCAATCATAAAGTATATCAAACAAACTCACACACTATTCTTACCCAAAAACAACCGTAGCTGAAGAGTTGGCAGTCTGCTCATTCCCCATAATAGTGTCGAAGTACATCGTATCAGATACATAGTACCCAGAAGTTCCACTTCCATCACCATACTGGAAAGAATAATCACACGGAGAGCTTGATGAGCCGGAAGTGGAGCAGATCGCCTCGCCGGACTGGAGGGCAGATGTGCACCGATTATCTGAGCAAGCGATCTTCGATGAAGTAGATGACTTGTCGGGGTCAAAAAACTCTAGTTGAATCTGAAAAAAGAAAATTACAAAATATTCAAGCCATACTGAAATAGTCCCTCGAACATTAGTCCTTTTCTATTGGCCCCCTCAAATTTTAGATGCTTCGACTCTGGCTCATTTTCGTTAGTTATCGGCCATTAAATTAACCATTTGAATCCACAGTTCCATCAGCTGAAAAGCTGGCGGAGCGTAGTGAAATTCAACAAAACCTCCAATTCAACAACCAACAAAAGTTACTCAAATGAGAAACAAATAAACTTTGATGGGGCATCAATTTAAAAATGGAGTTGGGTCTCCAAACATTCTTCACCAATATAAAAAGCAAGATTATGCGTTCAATTTAACCGATATGAAACAAAAAAGAAAAAAAAAACACACAATTGTGAAAGAAAAAGAAGAATTTGACGAAATGGGAGGCCTCACATTTAATCCGCTGGATGTGGGGCATCCATTACAGGGATTGCAAGCCACCCACAAAATATCGCTTCCGGTGTCGATCTGAACGTAGAATTCCTTCGGCGGATTCCCCAATTGCACGCGCGTGAAGTAAAGCCTAAGAATTTAAAACCCAAAATCAGGAAAATAAAAGGAAAAAAAAAAACACATCTTTATTGCCAAAAAGAAGAAAATTTGACCTTTTTTTTTCCCTCCACGATAATAAGCCACACTTGCAGATAATTAAAGAACCGATACCAACAACGCTAAACTCTTCATCATAAATTCTTGAAAATTCTAAAATATAGAAAGCCAAGAGAGGAGAGGAAAACGAAAGGCACATCATACAACAAACCAATTCAGAACCCTAAGAGAGATTTCGCTGAAAAGCGAAGATTCAATCACAAAAAGTCATCAAAAACGAAAAGAAAGAGACACGTCAAAAATAAGCAAAAGAAGAGTTCCCGGAACCGTAATAAGCAGGAGGGATCGAAAAGGGTACCCAACGGTGAAGGGATTCGCGGAGCCCTCGACGGGGAAATCGACGACCCCTTCGACGGAGGGCGACGACGAGCCGAGGAGCATCCGGCTATGGCGAGCCCTATCCCGCGCCTTGAGGTGCTCCAACGCGACTCCATGGCGGGGCAAGGCCCTCTCCAACCTCATCCTCTTCGGAAACCCCTCAATCCCCGCCGCCGCCGCCGCGGCGAAGAGGAGGAGGAGGAGCACGACCACCACAGGGGGCGGCCTCATCACCTCCACTGCTCCTGTTCCCGATCCCTTCTTGCGGAGATTAGGAGGAAACTAGGGTTTCGCGCGAGGAAGGAGAGGGAGCGCGAGAGAGAGAGAAGGGGGTAGGGGTTTAGCGACGCTTTGGGTGTCGGGGAGGGTGGGGAAGAAGAAGAAGAAGAAGAAGAAGAAGAAGAGATGTTGCGTTTTTAAAGATGTGTTGTTGTGGGAAAGAGAGAGAGAGAGAGAAAGAGAGAGAGAGAGAGAGAGGGGTGGGAAAGGAATTACGTGAGACAAGCGTACCTGTATCAATGTTCCTATACCTCTCTCTCTCTCTCTCTCTCTCTCTCTCTCTCTCTCTAACATTTGGAAACTGTTACATTGCACCTGGTGTATTATATAATTCATGCACCGCACTCACGTCCTGTTTTGACCTCGGAATAGTATGAAAACAAAAATTATATTTGCTTATATACCCCTCAAAATTTTAAAAATATCTAATTTGCCCCCTTTTTTTTCTCTTTTTAATATATCTCTTATATGTTCCTCCGTTATTCTAAAATACCCCTACAGTTACAATCCGTTAAGTTAACTTCGATTAAATGTGAGTTAAATATCTATTAAAGTTTTAAAAAAATTAAAATATCTCTTTTGACTTTAACTTAAGGACAAATAAGAAATATTGGTGATGATAGAAGGGTGTATTTGAAAAGACTAAAAATCAAAATATTTTTTGTACCCTAACTTAAGAGCAAGTAAGAAAAATTGGTGATGGCAGAAGAATATATTTGAAAATACAAAATAATAATTTTACAGAGATAACGACTATTGCTAACAGTTCATTATCAGAATTTAACTCTAGAAGTATATTTGAAATAATTTGGAATATAATATTAGCCTTCTAAGAAAGATAAATTAGAAAGTTAGTAACTTTTCAAGAATATATAAGCAATTGTCCCAAAAAAAATTTACAAAAATAATTTTTCATAAAAATTCTTTTTTTTAAATTTTTTAGTCCGTCTAAATTTTATGGTAAGTGAATATTTTTGTTATCTGAATTTACAAAATAAAACAAAAAAACCAGTTTTCAAAAAAAAGCTAGTTTTTCTTAAAAAGTCAAGTGGACGAAAAACTGCTAGAAAACCCTTTTCTTTTTCATATTTTTCTGAGAACCAAACAACCGCCTCAATTATTTTCTTTTTTGATTAATCTTTAAAAATTTTAATTTTACCGTCCAATCTTTTAATTTATTTAATTTGAGTCAATTTGTAACTGTCTGACTTTAAAATCTCAATGCATTTAAATTAATTAAAGTAAGCGATTAGCTTAGATTTTGCATTCGAAGAGTCATCAAATTAGTTCATTCAAATAAATAAAAAGATTGGGTGCTATAACAGAATCAAAATGGTTTATAGTTCAGGTAAGTTTTATACAGTTTTACTAATAACTTATTAGGATAGTATATTTTGTCAATAAAATAATTTATCTTATTTTTTTAAAAAAAAGTTGACTTGAAAATGAAATGTGATATTTTGTCTGAATATTTATTAATCATACTCTTTTTTTATCAAATACTATTAAATTTCTTAAGTAAATTAAAAATATATTAACAAAAAAAATATTTTTACATCCAAATAGAATCTTAATGTTTAATGATAATGTTTTAAAGATGGCGTGATTTATATTCCAAAGTTAGAGTGCCAGAAGAAATTTCGACTTATGAAAATGCTAAAATAAACAAAAAACTTAAAATGCACTAAAACCTTGATTTCAACAATTGTTTTGCAATTCATTTGAAAATCCTTGANATGTTTAATGATAATGTTTTAAAGATGGCGTGATTTATATTCCAAAGTTAGAGTGCCAGAAGAAATTTCGACTTATGAAAATGCTAAAATAAACAAAAAACTTAAAATGCACTAAAACCTTGATTTCAACAATTGTTTTGCAATTCATTTGAAAAACCTTGATTTCAATTTAATTTGAGTAAGATATTTTTTGGTCTCATGATATGTAATTTTTTATAACATCATAGAACACATCCACCAAAATTAAAGGTCTCATAATAAAATATTAAGAATTCATATGTTATTTAAGGATGTCTAATACTATAAATAAAAAAAAAAAAAAATAGGGCGAAATATTTTTTGATAGAACTGTAAAAACTACATCTCAAATAACTTGATACGCTCGATACAAATGTGTTGTTCATTGTTTCTTGACGAAACCAAATGCATGCTTTTGCTGTGACGTCCCAACTTTTCAAATAATCACCTATCTTATGACTACTCTCGTTCTAATACGCTTAATTCTCTTAATCTTTTGGGCCTAATCACCACCTAAAATGCTTAAATCAGATTAAGAGTTTAGACCTACTATATCTTATATATAAAACTATCTGGAATCTTACAAGTGTATGGGCGCACCGGGTTCACACAATAGCTTCCTCTTTCTCTCTCTTAGCTATTATTTATATATATCTTATATTATTTATTTTATTTCTCCTAAATTGACTTGGAATAATGATGGTGTTGAATTATTGACCCCTCAATTCGCCTCCTCCATTTTGTCGCCAAATTAAGAATGCGTGTTTTGTTATTATTATTATTATTATTATTATTATTATTATTTTGGTTGAATAAAAGTAGGCCACCAATAGCTACCCAAAGTTCTAGAAAAATAGAAATGTGGCTAAAAATAATATAATATGCAAATGCCGTGTTCAAGTTTGGGTGTCTAAACTTGACTTATTCTGCATGGAGCGAATTTGACATTGACTAAGTTTAAAAATTCGAGCCTCAAAATAAGCATAAGAAATAAGATGAATATATGGTAGAAGCTTCAACTAGTTATAAACTTAGAGCTATTGTAGATTTGCGATTTGCTGTATTTTAGATTCGTCCCATATACGCTGAAAATTATACTGTCCAACTATGTTTCAATCTGCATGCGCAAATTGAAAACTTCTATAAATAGAATAAAGAAAAAGACAGTAGATTTTTAACCAATAGAATTCAAGGAAGTTATAGAATTGTTTTTCTTTTTTTTCTGGCAAAACAAGCGTAGAAACATGTTGTAGATTCCAATAGTATCTCATTGCCATTTCTAAATATAAAGAAAAAAACCAAATCCAATTATCATTCCGCCACTGTATAAAGGACACTTGTTAGCCTTGCAATAAAATACAATAATATTAGTTAAATTACTAAATATAATAAGAACTATTAAAATCACTATACATTTCAAATGTTTTTAGATAATTTTTTTTTTTTTGCAATAAAATAGAAGCATTGTGGTTGATTAGGATGCAACATTTAGACCTTAAGAGTATATTTTTACTTTTTGTTTAACAAAAGCTTAAACTCGTTTCATTTGCAGATGTTATAAGAAAATTAAATTTTATTTAGACAAATATACTGTCATAGTTACCATCGTTTTCACTATGTCTTAAATTTCAAACGTGACATGAGAGGTAGATAAGTTTGATAAAAAAAAAATTTTTGAAAAAAACTTCATGTACCACTTCTGTGATTTCGTAATTTCTTACTTTAGTACCCTATAATTCAAAGTGTATCACTTTCGTACCTTATGATTTTATTTTTCTCTTCTTATTATCCCCTCCACTAATATTTTCGTTAAATCAGTAATAAAATTAAAACTAAGTAACATTAAAGTGAATATTCAATAAACTATAGGTGGGGTATATGAAGTTTTTTATATATGATTTAACAAAAAATTAACAGAGAGACTGACGAAAAAAAAAAAGATGAAACCATAGGATACTAAATTGGTACATTTTAAATCACAAATTACTAAAGTGAGAAAATGCGAAACCACGAAAGTGGTATTTAAAGTTTACCATCAGAAAAAATGACTATAATAAACTATATTTTGGGGTACATTCAGAAGTATCCTTAACAATTTATTTATTTTAAATAGGTTTGGGTATGGATTTGGTACCTTTCTTACGACGTGGAATGTGTGACACCCCGGTCCAAATTTTGGCCCAATAAAAAAGTGCCACGTCACAAAGAAGGGACGTTTGAATTAAACTTTTGGTGGGCATTAAATTTTACTTTATTATAATTAATTAATTAAATATTAACGTGTAATTAATATAAAAATAATATTATATTTTTAATTATTATATTATATTGTGACATCACTTTTATATTAATGAAACATCAGCATTTACTCAAATAAATTAAATTTTAAAACATAATTAAAATAATTTGAAACATCAAAATAAAATATTATTGTAACAAATTAAAGTTAAAAAATCAAAATGCCGCGCTGACTCATAGTTTAGAAACTAAAAATGTTAGTTTGTAAGGAAAAAAATAATTATATTTTGATGGATAATTAAAGATGTAGTGATGAGGACATGAAGAAGGGTTATAAAAAAAGTCCCCGGATGGTAACACCTACCTTTCTATTTAATTAACATGTCTCACATATTTGTACGACTTACCAACCACGGACTATAATTTTTTTTGAGAGAGATAGGTAGCATGCTTTCTGCTTCGTTTATTTTATTTAGAAATAAATTTAGCTGAAAATATGAATCAATTAGAAATCGAACTTAAAACCTCGGTTACCAACCACCAAGCTCTCAGGTATCAACCATACACTGTAAATTAATTAATGTGTATTATATTATAAGGTTAATTTAATACAGGTTTCTGCAAATATAGTGAATAATAAATATAATTTCATAAAATTCAACTTTCATATATTGTCACTGTAAAAGTCCTCATGTTTTCAAATATATTCCTATTGTTAGAATTCGTTAAAAAAATTTAGTTAACTATAGGTTAAATACTTAACCCTGATTAAATTTTGACATTTTTACTTGTATTATATTATAGTGTTATGACTTGTGCAGAGACATATTTTTTGGTAAAATTAAAAATATAAATAGTTTTTCAATGGTAACAAATCAGAAGAACATATTTAAAAATATTAGAACTTTTGCAGAAAAAATATATGAAAGTTTAACTTTATAGGTATATATTTGCTATTCACTCATTATTATACAAATATATTATTATATTATTATATAACATAAATATAATGATAATTTAAGATTTTTTNAAGCAAATGTCTTATAATTGACCTTGCTTCTCAAATAATTTCTTAAAGTAATTTATATTATATAAAGTCTCAATATTATATAATTTTGCAGGATTCAAATTTAAAATCTGTTATTCAAAATCGAGGCATGACGAATTTAATTGAAGCAGTAATTTCTCTAAGCGATCCCCTTTGTTGCTCGTCAACAATTACACCCACCAACTACTAGATTGGTCGCATATGTCTCCGGGACTTAATAGAATTTTTTTCAAGAAAATATGAAAAAAATATTTTTCTAGAAAAAAGTTTTTCATGGAATTATTTTTTTTTTTCAACTTTTCATCTGTGTGGTTCTAAAAATCATTAATTTTTTTGAAAACTTTTTTTTTTCAGATTTTTTGGAAAATTAATGTTTCTTTTTTTTTTTTTAGGGAAACGAAAACACCAGTTTTCTGTAAATTATAAAAATAATTTTAAAAATCAATTTTTCTTAAATCAGACGAAGGAACACTGAAGAAAAAAAATCATAATTTTTTTTATAATTATTTTTTCATACTTTTTAAAAAATTTAAAAAAATGGATACCCCGCCACACCATTTTTAAGTGTAAGTACTTATACCGACCGTTCCTAGCGCAAGTGGCAAAAAGGCTTGGTAGTTGGTACTCGAGACCCAAGTTCGAATCCTAGTTAATTCACATTTCTAGCTAAATTTATTTCTAAATGAAATAAACGAAGCGGGTAGCGTGCTATCTATCTATCTCTCAAAAAAAAAAAGAAAAAAAGTGTAAGTACTTATTCCGCAGAAAAAGCACATGCTTATAAGAGGAAATAAAGCAAAAAGAAAAAGGTAAAGAAATTAAAATAATTTTAGTATTTAATTATATATAGTTCATCTCTTTTACCCAAATGGCATTAGTACACTAATAATTAGTGAGCACTTTTGCTTTTGGTAAACTCCAAATACCACTATTGTGATTTCGCTCTTTCTCATTTTAGTATTATGTGATTTAAAGTGTATCAAATTAGTGTCCTATGGTTTCATTTTTATCTTTTCATTATTTTTTTCGTTAATATTTCGTTAAATTATATGCAAAAAAATTTCAGATATCACACCTAGATTTATCAAATATTCACTTTAGTACCTTTTAATTTTAACTTTGTCACTGATTTAACAAAAAAAAAGTAAAATCGATAATAAAAAAAGAAAAAAATTACAGAATTCTAAATTGATACACTTTAAATTATAAAATATTAAAGTGGAAAAAATTGAAATCACAGAGATAATATTTGAAATTTTTCTTTTTTTTGTTTTTTTAACCCTCAATGCAAAGAAGAGTCATTTGGAGTTGCAAAAGGGCTTCTCGAAAAAGCTGTAGGACGCAGCCTTTGTTTGGACGGCTACTTTGACCCAAACAGAGGCCAAAAAAGAGAAGGCCAAAAGAAAAACCAAAAAAAAAAAAAAATTTAAATACTATTTTGGTTATTTCGTATTCTTTTATTTTAATATTTTGTAGTTTAAAGTATATTAATTTTGTATTTTATTATTTTATTATTTTCTTTTTATTATCTTATTTATTAATTTTTTTTTGTTAAATCAGTGACAAAGGTAAAACTAAAAGGTACTAAAAGTGAATATTTAATAAATTTAGGTAGGCTATCTGAAATTTTTTGTATATAATTTAACGAAATGTTAACGGAGGAGCTGACGAAAAAAAAAAAAATGATACGACAGGGTACTGAATTAATACACTTTAAACTAAAAGGTACTAAAGTGAGAAAGTGCGAAACCACCGGAGTGGTATTTGAAGTTTACCAAAAAAAAAAAAAAAGGGGGAAATGTGAAGGTTATGAAACCTTTTGGTTTTACTGCTGCTTTTGGGCGTCTTACCTCTCAAAATGAGAAGAAAAAAAAGATTATTTAACATTTTACTTATGTTCATAAATTTCTCTTTAATAGTTTAGCTGTTTTTTTTAGAGTTAAGATATAAAAAAATCGTCATTGACATTTTGTTTTTGTCTTTCTACATTTTCAGCAATTTGATATTTGTTAATTATACGAAACAGTCTCGTTATTCTCTAAAAACTTAGAAGTAGAGATAATTATTTAATACTTTTATATTTAACATTTTTTTATCATGTTGTAAATTTTAAGTTTGATATTTGCTATCTTCTCCCAGGGCTCATCACGTGTTCCATTTGTTTTTGATTGTATAACCGTAAAATATCACTTAAAGTATAGAAATAAATTAAACAATTATGTTTTTCTTCTTGAAAGTAAGCGTATTTTCTTGAATTTTGATAGGGTAAAATATAAATTGTTTGAAGTTAGGCGAAATAAATAAAAAATGGATATTAATTTATATGAGATTTATTTGTGTTTTTAATCTATTTTTAATTACTAAATCAAACATAAAAATTAGAAAACAACCTAATTCAATTGAAGGGATATTTTGGTTTCTGACGTCAATAAATAATTATTGTGATGAACAAGTTAAAACTGCGGAGAAATAATATTTTATATGTCGTCTATCTTCGAAGCACGGACTAGAAGAGCATTATTTACTCTACTATAGAAATCAAAAGTTAGATATTTGTGCATGCAAAAATATTGATGACACTATTTGACAGTTTATAGTTTTGGATATCTCAGAAAAGATTTACTTCAGCAAAAAAAAAAAAAGGACAGGAAAAAGCAAAAAGAACAAAAGCATTGTTAGATACTAGGTTACAAAAATGATAACATAAAAATAAAGGTAAATTGCACTTTTGGTTCTTAAATTGTGAGATGCCTGATATTTTATTTCTTAAATTTTAATTAGTTATAATTTTTTATTCGAACTATATGAGGTATAAGATATTTTAATCCTCAAATTTTTTGAATTGTAGTAATATCTTACTTGATGATACAATAATAATTAAAATATTATAATTTTTCGATATTTGTAAATTCATTAATATTTATTAAAAAAATTGTATTAAGAAATTTAATTACAACAATTCAAAATGTCCAAGGACTAAAATGTCGCATGCTTTATAGTTCGAATAAAAAATTATAACTAATTAAAATTTGAGGATTAAAGTGTCATGCACAATGTTTAGTCCATGGGCAACGAATTAAAGTCCGAGGACTAAAGCGTCACGCCTCTCATGGTTTGAGGACCAAAGTGTAATTTACCTTACAAATAATCATTAGGTGCTAATTAGGATAGAACCATCCCAAAAATATAATACTAGCATCTTAGCTTAATATATAAAATAAATTATAAAGGGCAATTTAGTACTGCATTTGTTGATGTTGACACCCTGACCAAATTAAATCCTTTTGCCCTCAATTGTTTCTTAATTGCTTTTTAAGAAAACACTGTCAAAACGTGTGCGCCATGAGTTCTATATATTAAAATAATATGATTTGATTAGGGTGAGTGTTAAATTATATAAAATAATTATTTATCTTCAAAATAACAAGCCTCTTCTTATTTGGACTCGAAACTTTTTAATATACTCAAAACGTAGACTTAATAAAAAGGGGAGAAAACTAAATAATGTTAAGAGTCTTGCGGGTCTCGAATTCATGATTCACTGCACTGATACCGTATTAAATTGTATAAAATAATCGTTTATCTCTGAAAATTTAAGCTATAAGAGAACGACGCTTATATATTTTATATTCAATAGTTAGAGAATGGTTCTTCTTATGGTTTAAGTCAACATATTCATCAAGAAATTGGTCTGATCACTATTAATTAAATCATCTTTAACCTAAAGTTGATTGGACATGTCCAATGAACTTAACTAAGAAAGCAATTTTTGACCAAAAATTGCTATATAAAACAGGGGTGGGTGTTGTTGTACCTTCATTGGTGAAAATCAGGGAGAGAAGGGAGGAGGTTTGTTCTATCCAAAGTGAAAAGAGATGAAGGAATTTTTTTATCGTAAATATATATATTTTTTATTATCTGGTTTACTGTTGTAATACGAATATGTTCGTAACTCGAACTTTTCAAAAACACTATAATTGGCTTCAGCCCAATTTGATGTAGGCGCACCCTTAGATTATTATTTGGTTTACTGTAATACAAATTTGTTTTTGGCCCCCTAATATCAAATATCAAAGCTGTAGCTAATTACTTTATTTTTTAAAAATATAAAAAAACCACAAAGGGGTCGATTAAACACAACGATAAGGGATTGTAATCACTCACAAAAAAAGAAAATTTATCGAAAAACATATTGTCGAAATAGCCTATAATCGAGGGGGTTCTATGAATTTGTTGGTGGACCCTTCATAGAGGCCGAATTTAAAAATTTGAATTATAGACTAATTTGGAAAAAAAAAAAAAAGAAGAAAAAGAAAAAGAAAAAGTTCCCGGAAGAGGCAGTGGAAGCTTCGGATTCGTATTTGGACCGTGATCATCCGAGCTTGACTTCGTCGAACGCTCTCGCGTTTGACGCGTAAATCGTACGCTAATAAGGAAACGCAAACATGATTCAAAGATTAAAAGAGGTTTGACTAAGTAGTCGCCCATGTGCGTTTCCACGAATGGTGTTTATTCGATCGGAAGGGGGAATCAATGGGGCTCGAGCTTATCCATTGCACTGAGCTCTCCGACAAACACTCATGTTAAATATAAAAATATTTAAACACTATTTTTTAATTATTTAAATTTTTACAATATAATAATTATTTAATATGATATTAAAATAAAAAATATATTTAAATACTATTTCGTAACAGTTTAACTTTTCAGCTTTCCAATAACATCTGATTTTTATTGGGAAGCTCTCATTCTTTTGCCTAAAGAGCCTAAAGATACGTGAAGACGAATTGAGACTTTATAATATTTGGATAAAGATAAGAAACAGCACGTGGTAACCAAATTGTCAGTGTGCCCAATTCAGGAAAAAAAAAGAAGAAAAATCGAGCAATCGCAATACAGAAGATCAGAATTTTAAAGGCACTTCCTAAGTTTTGCGGTTTTGTGATCTCAATCTAGTTTGTTCTTGTTGTTTAGTTCAGTTTTACAATGAATGAAACGAATAACTCGCCATATTTTTTTTAAAAAAATTAGCGGTGATTTTCCGACACTAAGTTTTCTTTGATAGGATCAAATTGAATGAAAAAAAAAACTCGCTTAGATCACGAACGAGGACGAATCACGAGTGAAAATCAACTAATGAAAGGAGAGTGTAACATTTGTGCGAAACAACAACAACAAAGCTCACGCAAAACCCAGCATTTCGAAAATAAAACCCATAATTTAGAATTTTTATTTTTATTATAGAGAAATTATGTTTAAAGGGTTTTAATACGATAACATTTTCAATAGCACGACATTAAAAGCCGCGATGAACCAATTTCGGGCAAGGCCGGGTTTTGAGCCCAAGGCCGGCATATATATGCTTCTACATCCAACCTAAATGAAAATTTTCCGAGTCGAACAATAGAATTCCGGGCTGGGCTGAATCAAAAACAAAGAAACTGCGACTGAGACCAAATGGCCTGACCAGAGCTGCGAAGAAAATCCTTCCAAAAATTCTTCTGCATCAGATCCTGAAAAGCGAGATTTGGAGTAAGTATTTACAGAATCTTCTTTATGTCCGAAGAAATCATTAATCAAAATAATGAGTCACCCCTTTCATTGATATGAACACATCTGAGATCTGCTCAGGAGTTCCCGAAAATCAGGCTGCAATGGAGAGATATAGGCTTTCCTTTCGATTACGAGTAAACTGCATTATGGACAGCAACAAAATATGATAGAAAAACATACCTTCACACATACCGGCAATTACTCTTTTGAATTATAATTTCTGTAGTTCCAACACCTTTTTTTTGCGCACAAGCATTATCCGGCCCTTGATACCAAGCTGATCTATAAGACTTGCCAAATGCCCATGGGTTAGAGCCTCCGTGTCTACAACAGTGAGCTTATAATGAACTCAACTTTGGCGAAATACGGGCTCGCTTTAGATTTTGCCAAATTGAGGCTAAAATGTTTGATTTTGCAGCTGCCCAAAGTTATTAGTTTTCTATACAATCGCAGGTACTGAGAAAATTTTACCATCGATGCCAATTCCGTGGGTATATTTTGATCCTTTGTAGTGGGGAAGCCTGGGACCTGAGTTTGCGAATTGTTAGATAATAAATTTAAAAAAATATTGAGGGACTTGGGGAAATTGTATTAGCAATCCAATGTTGGTGCAGTGAGAAAAGATACTATAAGCTAAATGCAGGTATGAAATTGTACCCATAAATGAAGAAGGCATAAAATATAATTCTTGCAATGAGAGTTCAAAAGCGTGTGCGCTTCAAATGTTTTCTACCAAAATAAACTGAAGATAAAATGCTTGATGGGGCTTTAAACGAAAACGTAATATAAAGTGGAGAGGAGATAATCAAACTTCCACTTTTAGGGCAAAAGAAGGCTCTCGACACAAAAAGAGAAATTCTGTTTTGCTACTAAAAATCATACAGAACACCAAATGGGAAAAATTAAAACAAATTCTATCACTGTTTAGAAGAAACTGATTCACGTATCTCTCAGAATCAAGAAAAGAACTTAAAACAAATTAAACGACTGATCCTATAACTGCATGAGAGTTCACGGTATTAGACAGAAAAGAAGGAAAAGCGGGCTTACCCCCAAATTACAATTGCAACAAGAATTTCCTTTGTGAAAGGTTTTAATCTATAATCGACAGGTAGTGATGGCACACCCTCTTATACAATGTTGGATTTTCTCCACAACACACCAACAAGCATCCACCTACAAATGATGAATTTAAGTCCATCTTTGTCATCCATTCAGACATGGAAATCTCTCTCAAACTTCGAAGGAATAAAATTATTATAAAAGAACGCCACTAAAATGCAGCAAAGAAAAAGAAAACAGCTTGCAGCAAAGAAAAAGAAAACAGCTTGCAGCAAGTAAAGGAGGCATATGTTCTGTTCGATTGATTCTGCTTAACAGTGTTATTAATGTTGCATCTACATCTTGGTTGCAATTTGTCATGCTTATTTCTCATTGTTACAGATAAGCCATGAAGAAAACCTACAATTTCCAAATAATTAAATCCCAAATGATTAAATCAACAACCCCAGTGGAAATAACTTACCAGAGAGGTCATCACAGTTCTAAGTTTTTATTAGAAGGTAAGCATTCTTTGCACCATTCTTGTCAATGGACACCAACGAAATAACTTGGGGCCCGTAAACATAATAAATAGATTCAGGTGCTTTACAGTAATGTTGTCAAAACTGCATTAGAGAAACAATTTATAGGGACAAAACACGGCTACATTTAAGGTTAGCTGCATTTGGAGGAGCTAGTGAAAAAGACAGCAATTAATCACTAAAGAGAAGGGTAAAAATGCTGCGCCAAATTGGTTTTTCAAACATGAATAATTGGAAAGACAAAAAAAATTTCATGGAAGTGCGAAGAAAAGAAGAAAAGGCACAAAAAAAACAAAACAAATATAATCTCATACACAATTATCGCATTGTACTCAATAAGATATGTGAAACTTAATATGTAAAAATGAAAAGTTATATTAATTTAACACATTGTAACAAGTTTGAAACTGAAATGAAAGGGGGCGTAGGTAAAAGATGGAGAGAATCGTAAGGTGTACCTGACTTTTAGTTCCATTTTGGGGTTGATAAAATTATCTTCCCTTCTGATCCAACTAAATACACATTAGAACTCAAGTTGTCCATCAAATTCCAAAGTCTGTTAATCTCCGATGTGCAGAAGGTTAGCGACTTAGCTGGTCAGTCTTTCAACCGACACTAGCTAAGACGTGGTGGCATGGTGTAAGACTGTAAGTACGAATACATTAACAAAACTAAAAATTACAATGCAAATTGAATCCAACTTGAAACCACACGCAAATAACAATAACAAAGGAGAGTTGCTAGCGCTACAAATTGATGAATCAAGAAAAGAATCATATATCGTAATACTAGACTAAAACAGTAGACTAAACAATTCCTACATTAGCTATGGATCACGTAAAACTATCCTGCTTAATACAACTCAGATGAACTCAAACAACCTATTAGAGAAGCAAACTATTAGCTGTTTTAGAAGCAACCAAACCAGGGGAATGACAAACTCTCTCTGATAATCTCCCAGCAAATTATGAACACTCGTGTAGCTCTGTAAGCGCCTTATAAGATAAGACATGCTGATAAGAGGCTTGAACTTGGGATCGAATAAATATTACATACTTGCTACCACAAAACAGATTGGACCTTAAAGGAAAATTCAGAATCTAAACAAAACCATGAAAGAATAGAAATCATGGTCATGAGAAATATCGATGCCTTGACTTAGTGAAGTTTTTACAATTCCTCCAAGCATAATGAAGGTACTCTCCACAACCAGGTGCAAATTGAGCATTAAAATTTAAACAAGAGCTCATGATCTTGCCGTTTACGTAGAAAAGCACCATACTTCATTCAGAAACTTCGAGACCACTAAGTGGGTATCACTCCGGCGCAAGCAGCAGCATAGACCTTGTCAAGACCTGGCATTCCTTTCTCATTGCGCCTAATAAACTTCTCAACAAAGTTTTTCTCGGGTAAACCAACGACACTATAAAAGCTAAAATACTTTCCAATCCCCTTCTCCTTGAGGATACTCATCACATGATGCCGAGGCACCAGCCTCTTCTCCAAACTGTAGGCAAGAAGCATCGGCCTCTCTTTGATATACACCGGCAGGCAGCCTGCTTTCCCCAGCAAGAAATCCATTTTCAACCTCACATTCTCCTCCGCGAGCGAGAGCACATTCGGGCACTTCCGAAATGCCTTATGAACCTCATCTTTAGACCACCCAAAGCTCTTGAAAAGCTCGATCTTCTTCTGCAAGGTCGTACTTTTAATCATGGCCACCACTGACAGAGCTTGCACGAACATCTTCGACTCAGGGGAGAAGCCCAAATCCTCTGTTTGCTTCAGCAGATGCTTAATCGAGATCGGCGAGCGGAGTATGAACCCGTTCACCCTCATCATCACCAGCGTGATATCCTTGTCGGACAATCCGTAGTTTCTCAGAAGAGTAATATTAGGAACAACCTTCCTTTCGATATCATAGTTAATAAGCATCCTATTTCTTCTCACAACCTTAGAGAAAACCGTGTTGTCGCCGCCGACGAACTCTTTCCAAAACTGGAGCCTTTGGAGGACGCCATTGATGGTGAAAGCAAAAGGGTTGGACCGGACGACCTGGACGAGCAGCGGCCCGGAGAAGCCGCCCTCCTCGAGCTCCTTAGCGCGGCGCTCGAGGGTCTTCTCCGTGTTGGCGCAAAGCAATTTGGGGTGCCAGGAGATTAGGCTTTTGATGTGGGCGTCGGATAATCCGGTGCGCTTGAGGAAGCCAACGACGGCGTCGGGGCGATCGGGGGATCGGAGGTGGGCGAGGCCCTTGGAGGCCTTAATGGCTTGGTCCCGGGAGAGCCCAATGGAGGAGACGAGGTAATCGACCATGAAATGGGACTCGGGAGCGTAAGGGTTTTGGGGCTTCTTCGAAGCTGTTGCCGTGGACAGGAGAAGGGATCGGAGGAGGTGGGAAGAGGAGGAAGAGGTGCGGAGGAGGAAGGAGAGCTTCTGGAGAAGCGGAGCCATAAGCGGAGCTTGGGATTAGGGTTTTAATGGCGGATGGATGGGGAATGAGAGGGAGCGTACCTCATGCGGGAGAGAGAAGAGGGGTGGGGGGGGTGATGTGTCGGGGGAGACGACGATGGAGAGGGGCGTAGGGTTTATAACGTGGCGGAGCGGGTTATGGTTTTTTTAATTAAACCCTAGATGGAGAGGATCCGATGTTTCAAAAAAACCGGACCGGAGCGGCCCGTGAATTGAACCGGTTGAATCTGAGTCAATTTTTTTGGGGGAAAATGTACAATCACCCCCTAAGCTTTGGCGTTTTGACAACTGGACTTCCTTAATAGTTTAATAGACTTTTTTTTAAAGAAAATTATCTTGCACAAAAGTTTGTAAAATTTATCTTTTCTATTTGAACACTTAAAAAGGCAATAAAATATAAAATAAGTTCAGCATTATTTTTTAATTTGCATACTTAAAAAAAAAACTAGGCTTTGTTTTGTATTTTGAAGTTTTACATGATTATTTATAAAAGATACCACTAAAATAGCTACTTAATTAGTAAATTTTTTCAAAGAAATAGAATTATTGAATAATTTGATAAAGTTTAAATGTTTAATTGTCCGAAGTTAAAGTTTAATAAAGGGCTATTTGATAATGATGTAGAGTTTAGAAACTGTTTATGCATGTTCCTATCTTTTTGAGGAATGTTGAAAAAGTTTATAGTGAAAAGTATACAAATGATGCAGAGTTTTTCATTTTAGTCCTTTTTGAATTTGTAAATTTATAAATGTAAAAAATTTACATGGTATGATACGCCATTGATGATTTTTTTTTTACTTTTAGTTATTATTATTGTAAAAATATAATCTCAACTAAATAAATAATTAAAATTACTATTAATCCTTTTTTATATTGTCAAAAAATGGGTGGGTACCAATTCCTGATGATCTACCGTTCTCGCTACCAGGATTGGCCGATCTCGTCCGTTCACGCAACCGTTGCTTTCCATCGAACGGTCCAGATAATTTCATATTATGCGGCTTTTCGCAAACTTTTTCGCCTGTTTAGTGGAGTCTACAAAATACTCAAGTAAAACTTTTGCTATCTCATAGCAAACACAAAACAGACATTTAAACAAATCATCACCGTCCACGTGCCCCAAAGCCGCATACACACTGTATGTAGCCACGTGTCCTATCTCCCTACGGTGTCGTATCAAAACGAAACGTCGAACACTTGTCGCTATCGTCGCTCACACTCCCGGGGGCAAAACCGTCCCATCACGAAAAAACTATGCTCAAGGAACATCCTGAACTATGCTGCACCATCTACGTGTCGTATTAGTTTTCCACTAATAGCCCATTCAAATCGCGCCACGTGTCAGTTACTCTGATAATTGTGCACCTCGAGGATAAGATACCGATTATACCCTCGACCCCTCCTCGACCATACCACAAGGGTTGAGTAGAGCCCCATCTTCGTCTCTCTCTCTCTCTCTCTCTCTCTCCAACTCTTCGTCGTCGTCTTCTTCCTTTTCCTCTGAGCTCTCTCGTCGAGCTCATCAATGGCGGTGAAGGGGAAGGGGAAGCAGGTGGCTTCCTCCCCCTCCTCCGCCTCCGCGAAGCGAAAGAACCCCGCCGCCGAGGCAGCGCAGGGCTCCGGTGGCGCCGCCTCCTCCCGCGGCCGCGCGAAGCGGGGCCGCCCCGGCGTGTTGCAGTTCTTCGATGACGCCGCCATGGACGCCGACGACGACGAGCTCGAGTCCGGTGGCGAGGACGCCGAGGAGGGTATGAATGATGCCTTCGCCATTACCTCCGTGCTTCTTCTTCTTCTTACTCGTGTAGGGTTTCCTCTTGCTAATTGTTGAGACTCGCTTTGCTCAATGCGATTCGCTTTCTTTTCGGTTTTTGGGGTTTCGTAACAAGCGACGTCGTTAGGGTTTTTGTTCTAGGGCATGCTTGAGCTTAGGTTGCAGTTTCTATAATTTTTTGGTGCGTCTGTTTAGCATATAAATGATAGGATTTGGATAAAAGAGTGAGCCGTCAATTTCAGTACAATGTGCTATATCTACGGGCTCGACATAATGTTTGAGTCCGGATTAGCTTGGGTACATTCTCTTGGAATTCAAGCTAATTGTGGTCTTTGTGTAAGGATTCAAGGAATTCCTGTTTTGCATGTCATCATCGCATTGCCAACTTGTCATGTGTTATGGCACCTTCAATGGGAAAAGTTGTGATTATAAGGCGCTTGCCCTCTTGGACTTATGTGCCTATTGGGCAAGGTTTCTGCAACAGCTTCGCTATACTGAAAATCAACATCAAGATGTTTAGCAAACAAGAAATCTGGAACTTTTTCTGTGGTTGGAACCTAAGATGAGCTTTTGGGCTGCAAAAACGTATTGCTCCAATTTTAGGGTTCTGCTGCAGCGGAAGCTGTTGGTCGGACTTGATGAAAAAAGTTGTAAATGCTTTTCTGAACAGCTCTAAGAACACTTTTGCCGAAAGCTCCAGCGAGGTTAAATGTGCCCTCAAACCGTAAAACAGGCTGTTGCATGCCCCTTTTGCATGAAACACAGCATAATATGTACCTTGTGCTGTTTCCTTGGATGGTCAATGCGGCATACAGATGGGTATGCATCAGGCTGCATGTTATCATAAACCCAAAATTTTCAGAATCTTCTATCTGCCACATATTACGATGTTTCACATTTTACTCTTTGTGCTTATCTTTTGTGTGGAGAATTTCCTGGCAGCTTTTGATGTAGGTCTCGCTGTTGCAAGAATTTTAAATTGTGCTTTTCAGTGGCTAGGTTTAATGTTTAATAGAGCAGAAACGTGCTCCTTGATTGGGATGGGGCAGCAGTATACTTTTCTCCGTTGTTAGAAACTGTCAAATTGTCTGGATTATAGATTAACTAGTATCTTCATATGCAAAAATCAAAGAGTAACACAATAATATAGTTAACGTTATTCGCTCTAGTTTTATGGGAGCCGTTTTGTATGATATCCTTTTTCAACTTCTTGTGATTTATCCGCTTTCTTTGTTTCTCCTTTTGCAGTTTTCTGTTGCAACATTACCAACTATTCTGGCATTATGTGATTTGATATTAACTATTCAGAACTTTTGCTAGCTAGACAGCATAGTTAGCTATTTAACTATAAATTTCCGGTAGATGCATGACATGAAGTTTCTTGGATTTTGACAGTTTGCTGCCTTCGTTTTTCCTCTTTGGTTTTCATTATCGTTCTTTGAGTTGTCTACGTAATTTTGTGGATGTAATTGTGCATCCCTTTCTTGAAGAAATGATTTCTATGTATATTAATCGGTCCAGTCACGTCTATTTCTCTTTTCCATATCCTGTTAACCTCGTACAGATAAGTTATAATGGATTTTTAATTTTAGATATTTATTTTGTACATCAAATCACATATTGCTTCCCGAAAGCCTGACTGGCAATACAAAGGAGAAGCTGATATCAGCTATTATGCAAGCTTGGCTTTACCGGTTCTGATATTCTTGTTTTCTCTTTACCTAATGGAACGGTTCTGATATTCTTTGTTTTCTCTTTACCTAATGGAACAGATTTTCCTGATGAATGCAAAGCTGAAAATGAAGACTTGAAAGGCACAGCGAGGCCTCCTCACCTTCCCTTTTTTGTGAAGGAAGAGGAGTTGAGTGGTGATGAACTGGAAGAACTAATTAAAGACCGTTACGGTCGTAGTTCGAAGTATGTAGTGCATGCTGAAGATTCTAAAGAATCTGGAGATGAAGTATCTGCAGCTGATTTAATGAAGGATCCTACTGTTTGGAAGATTAAATGCATGGTTTGTTGTAGTCTCTTTGAACTAAGCTATTTCGTCTAAAATATTGTTCTCTAATTGCTGTTCTGCATGACTGTCTGATACAGATTGGTCGTGAGAGGCAGATGGCCTTTTGCTTCATGCAAAAGTTTGTTGACTTGGACTGTCTCGGAAACAAACTGCAAATAGTTTCTGCTTTTGCACTTGACCATGTGAAAGGTTTTGTTTTTGTTGAAGCGGACAAAGCAAATGACGTTAGCGAGGTTTGTTTTTCGATTTTCCATCTGTTAGTGGTTGTTAACTTGGCAGAGTGGAAGGTTGCCATTGTTTTGTCTAATTAGTATCTACTGTACTTCAGGCATGCAAAGGATTTTGTAACATATATCCAGGCAGAATTAACCTTGTCCCCCCAAGTGAAGTTTCTCATTTGCTCTCTAGTCGTAACAAATCTTGTGGAATATCTCAGGGTTCGTGGGTCCGTATGAAGAGTGGGAAATATAAAGGAGATCTTGCACAGGTATTCCGAATTAGTAACTCTTTTCTTACTTTGTCTCTATTTTCCAGTTTTCTGTTTGCTTCTGTTCTATGAGGTTTATTTGCTCTTTTTTCATTTTTCTCTTTTGTAGGTTGTTAATCTTGATGATGGACGGAAAAGAGTGATGATAAAGTTGATTCCTAGAATTGATCTGCAAGCTATTTCAAAAAAATTTGTAAAGATCAATCTCTTATTTTCTATTGTTTATTCTTTTCTTGTTATATGTGATGCGGATGGTGGGTTAGTTAAAACTAGTTTCATAACAAATTAATCAATTGTATAGATATAGTCCTTTTTCTATTTATTTCACCATCCTTCTTACTTTTTCTTTCTAAGTTATACTTGGTCCTTGAAGCGATCTCACGGGAGATACTCTCCAGAATTGGCATCAGCTACTTTACCGTTCTGATTGTTTTGTCTGTTTTCACTAGATATGACATGACAAGCACATGCAGATGCTAGTAGAGTATGCAGGCAAGCATATTTAGATCCTAATAGAGTATATATGTATTGTTGCTCCAATCACCAGGCTCCAGATATGTTGGGTTGCCTTTTTTCATGTTATGAGTGAGAGATTGAAGCTCAAGTTCCCTCCGTATATGTGCAGAGTCTTGCATGTTGCTTATCGTCAACTATTTTGAATTATATGCAGGGTGGTGGACTATCTTTGAAGCATGCTGCAGTTCCTGCTCCACGTCTTATTAGCTCGCATGAACTAGAGTAAAATTTTCCATCATTCCATAGCTTGTTTTGTTCTGCAGTTTCACTTCAATACTATAGTGTTTTAACTCTGAATACTCGCGATCCTATTTCTTTCCTCAGTGAGTTCAGACCCCTTATTGAAACGAGACGTGATCGTCAAAGTGGTGAAGTTTTCGAAGTACTTGATGGTATGATGTTGAAAGATGGTTACATGTACAAATGGGTTTCAAATGGATCAGTTGTTTTCTGGGGAGTACAGCCATCTGAATCTGAACTTCTGAAGTTCTCTAACGTGAATAAGGATGACAGCGAGGACTTAGATTGGGTTTCAAGTGTTTATAGTGGTCGTAAGAAAGTACGGTTGACTGACGACTCAGATAATGTTGCAACTACTTCTAGGAAGAATGAGTACAAACTTCATGATCTCGTGTTATTCGGGTTTGTTTCTGTTACTTCATCTGTTTAGTATGCTCTATAATTGACAAAACTAAACCCTGTAATGTTGATAAAACTAACCTCTGTTGTTTGCTCTTTGCTCTTTTGGATTAACAGACAAAAGGACTTTGGTGTTATTGTTACTGTGGAGAAAGACGGAGTCCGGGTAACTGCATTCATTTTAACCTTTTTCTCTTATTATAGTTTCCTTTGTAGCTAAATCTTGTATATTAAATATATTCTTTCAGATACTAAAAGGCGGCACTGAAGGATCGGCCGTTGTGACACTTAGGAAGCAGGATATTAAGAGTGGTTGTGTTGATAAAATGTTCACTGCTTTAGACCGGCACTCGAAGACCATATCTGTTAATGACATTGTCAAGGTTCTGGAGGGATCCTTAGAGGTAGAGACATGTCCTTTAGATGAAGCAGTATACTTTAAAGAATGCTACCATTTGTTAACACTGGTTATTTATATGGAGAATACTGCCCATCGATTGGTTTTATGATTTCTTGCATTAAGTTATGAATTGTTTTAGCAAATTTCTCTTGACTGTTATAAATTACTGAGTTCCACTTTGGTGTTGATGTGTTCTTGTTGAATCATTTTGGCAGGGTAGACAAGGCATTGTGAAGCACTTGTACAGGGGCTCAATATTTATCTATGATGAAAATGAGACTGAGAATAGTGGGTTCTTCTGTGCCAAGTCTGAGTCATGTGAGAAAATCAAGAAGTCAAGGGAATCAGTGAATTCTTTTGATGACAATTTGGTATTTATGTGGACGATATATTGCTTGATAATGATTCTCCTGTTTATAACCTTGTTGTCTAACTCTTTGTTTATATATATATATATATATATATATATATATATATATATATAAATTTA